>NC_030383.2:20609309-20665493 GCF_001625215.2 Daucus carota subsp. sativus
GGAATTTCATGAAAATTTCACCCGGAAGTTTTCCTTTGATATTTTCACATAAATGGGTCGCTATGGATATATGAATTTGATCACGACCATATTTGGGGCTGTGTCGGGACTGAATCGTAGCAGATATAATGAAGTTCGAGTTTTTGACGAATTCTCAAAAGGGTTAGTAACGGGAATTTCTTGAAATATCCCCGGGCAGTTTCTTTTGATATTTTCACATGAATGGGTCCCTATGGATATATGAATTTGGTCACGACCAAATTTGGGGCAGTCGGACGAATAGGAGCAGAGCAGATATAATGAAAGTTCGAGTTTTTAACTAATTCTCAAAGGGGTTAGTACACGGGCATTTCTTGAAAATATCCCGGGCAGTTTCTTTTTATTTTCACATAATGGGTCCCTATGGATATATGAGTTTGGTCACGACCATATTTGGGGCAGTCGGGACTGAATAGGAGCAGATATAATGAAGTTCGAGTTTTTGACGAATTCTCAAAGAGGTTAGTACACAGGAATTTCTTGAAAATATCCCCGGGCAGTTTCTTTGATATTTTCACATAAATGGGTCGCTATGGATATATGAATTTGGTCGCGACCATATTTGGGGAAGTCGAGACTGAATATAAAGCAGAAATAATGAAGTTCAAGTTTTTGACGAATTCTCAAAGGGTTTAGTACACGGGAATTTCTTGAATATATCCCCGGGCAGTTTCTTTTAAATATTTCCACATAAATAAGTCCCTATGGATATATGAATTTGGTTACGACCATATTTGGGCAATCGGGACTGAATCGAAACAGATATAATGAAGTTCGAGTTTTGACGAATTTTCAAAGGGGTTAGTACACAGGAATTTCATGAAAATTTTCACCGGAAGTTTCCTCTGATATTTTCACATAAATGGGTCCCTATGGATATATGAATTTGGTCACGACCAAATTTGGGGCAGTCGGGACTGAATAGGAGCAGATATAATGAAGTTCGAGTTTTTAACGAATTCTCAAAGGGGTTAGTACACGGGCATTTCTTGAAAATATCCCCGGGCAGTTTCTTTTGATATTTTCACATAAATGGGTCCCTCTGGATATATGAATTTGGTCACGACCATATTCGGGGCAGTCGGGACTGAATAGGAGCAGATATAATGAAGTTCGAGTTTTTGACGATTTTTCAAAGGGGTGTAGTACACAATAGTTTCTTGAAAATTTCACGGGAAGTTTCTTTTGATATTTTCACATAAATGGGTCCTTATGGATATATGAATTTGGTCACGACCATATTTGGGCAGTCGTGACTGAATCGTAGCAGATATAATGAAGTTCGAGTTTTTGATGAATTTCCAAAGGGGTTAGTACACGGGCATTTCTTGAAAATATCCCCGGCCAGTTTCTTTGATATTTTCACATAAATGGGTCCCTATGGATATATGAATTTGGTGACGACCATATTTGGGGCAGTCGAGACTGAATAGGAGCAGATATAATGAAGTTCGAGTTTTTGATGAATTCTCAAAGAGGTTAGTACCAGGAATTTCTTGAAAATATCCCCGGCAGTTTCTTTTGATATTTTCACATAAAGGGTCGCTATGGATATATGAATTTGGTCACGACCATATTTGGGGAAGTCGAGACTGAATAGAAGTAGATATAATGAAGTTCAAGTTTTTGACGAATTCTCAAAGGGTTTAGTACACGGGAATTTCTTGAATATATCCCCGGGCAGTTTCTTTTGATATTTTCACATAAATGGGTCGCTATGGATATATGAATTTGGTCACGATCATATTTGGGGAAGTCGAGACTGAATAGAAGCAGATATAATGAAGTTCGAGTTTTTGACGAATTCTCAAAGGGGTTAGTACACAGGAATTTCATGAAAATATCCCCGGGCAGTTTCTTTTGATATTATCACATAAATGGGTCTCTATGGTTATATGAATTTGGTCACGACCATATTTGGGGCAGTCGGGACTGAATAGGAGCAGATATAATGAAAGTTCGAGTTTTGACGAATTTTCAAAGGGGTTAGTACACAGGAATTTCATGAAAATTTCACCCGGAAGTTTCCTTTGATATTTTCACATAAATGGGTCGCTATGGATATATGAATTTGATCACGACCATATTTGGGGCGGTCGGGACTGAATCGTAGCAGATATAATGAAGTTCGAGTTTTTGACGAATTCTCAAAAGGGTTAGTACACGGGAATTTCTTGAAAATATCCTCGGGCAGTTTCTTTTGATATTTTCACATAAATGGGTCCCTCTGGATATATGAATTTGGTCACGACCATATTCGGGGCAGTCGGGACTGAATAGGAGCAGATATAATGAAGTTCGAGTTTTTGACGAATTTTCAAAGGGGTTAGTACACAATAGTTTCATGAAAATTTCACCGGGAAGTTTCTTTTGATATTTTCACATAAATGGGTCCTTATGGATATATGAATTTGGTCACTGATAAGTGGTATTTATACACACTTATAGGCCTTCATTTCCACTTAAATTGGTTGGTTGTACTTAAGTGTTTAGTGTCTTTTGATGTGTTTTTAGTGTTTTTTTGTGCAGGTCACGAGTTGAGGTGATGAAGTGATTTTCTATCATTTTAGGTTGTTTTTGGTGCATTATTTGCAAGAATAGAGAATTGTGGATTCATCGCGACTTGGGATTTTGTGGGTATATCTTCTACAAACCCTCACGAGAGCACACTCGTCCACTAGAGCTATCTAGGGTTTAAAGGGCTTGTTGCATATGCTAAATGCAACCGTGATCACCTACGGAAGTGGTACTAGAGCGAGGAAGGGCATGCACGCGAGAACGAGCTGAAAACGAAGAAACAGGCTGCCAGTGGCAGAAAGTAGCGCCCCCGCGCTAACTCTTAGCGCGCCCGCGCTAGTCCAAAGTCAGAAAGTAGCGCCCCCGCGCTAACTTCTAGCGCGCCCGCGCTACATTAAAGCCAACTAGCGCGCCTGCGCTAGTTTAGCGCGGCCGCGCCCAGCAGAAGTGTTCCGGGCCGATTTTTACAGCTTTTCTGACGGATTTTAGCAGCGGTCGAGGCCCGGTTGACTTGGTCAATTTATTTTAAATTCTCATGTGTAAAACCCTGGCCTCCAAGTAGTTTTAGTAGAGAACAATATCATAGATAGTTAGTTATTCAAGTACATTATCAGTTTTGTAGTAGATCGTTCTTCGCGCGGAAGTGACAGTTTCGAGCGAGATCGTGAACATCAAATCTGTAACGTTGTGTTCTTTATCATTAATTCAAGTACTTTTATTCTATTTAATTCTCGTCTTTTCTTTATCATGCTTTCACTAGAACCCATGATGTCGATTAGTTCGATTATGAACTAACCGCCTTCATGGGATTCTAATGGATTTATCGATGTAGTCTAGTAACGAATATTAATTATGTGATTTTGTGACGTATGTTGATATCTTTGCATGAGCCGTGCTTATTCTTCTTAGGAGCGTAGCTAACTTCTAAGTTGTTTGTTAATTCTTTCTGAAGCGAGAGTGGATGATTGAATTTAGAACTATGCCATGTAAACATAGGATTATGTGAATGAAGCATAATTTGTGGTAGACTTGAACTATTTTTATCACCCTGTGTAATCACGATAGACGACTTGTTATTAAACCTCTCTGCTTACACTACCGCTATAGAGATATAGGGTCTGAGCTTTGTTGGTGTCCATGAGATTTCTGTCTTAATTGTGGATTTTGATTGGTATGATATGTGTGCAACGAGAGTTGGCATGTATTACTTTCGTGTTGTCTGATTAGGGTCAACAGTCGCATGTTAATCAGTAATTTCAATTCTAGATGAATTCGATAATGAAGTTAGAATCCCATGTGTTTTCCTATTCTGAATTTGATTAGTAAATTTAGCTATTAGTATAAAAGAAACCATCCTTGTTAATTGTCTTGGCAGTGAAGATTGATCATACATTGTTGTATAGGTGCATATTCTTAATTCACCAGTCTCTGTGGGAACGAACTTAATATATTACTTGTGATCACGTGCGCTTGCGTGTAGATTTTTGCGAACAAGTTTTTGGCGCCGCTGCCGGGGACTCGGTGTTAGTTAATTAGTTTACGTACTTGTCATCAGTGTGCATTAAAATTCACTGACTCAGATTCTTTTCTCACTTTTCTTAGTTGTTGTTGTATCTATTGTTTTTGTTTAGTTATTTATAATGTTTCCTTTGCCTCCTTGGGACTTCAGTTCCAAGTGAGGTAGCTTTTACTGCGTTTTTGGCTGTGTTTGTGCTGTTACAGGGTTACAATGGAAGAAGTCGATACCTTTGCACTTCTATCTTCCATAGTTGAGGCATATTCGTCGAAAGCTACAGAGCCGACCTTGTATCCGATGAGTGTCGATGAGATGTCACAAGTTGCCCCTACAACATACAGCTTTTGTCAAGTTTGTGGTGTTCAGGGTCACTATAGTTATGAATGCTCTTATAACCACTTCAACTCTCAGAATACTCAGTCGGGACATGGATATAATTATCAAGAAGGATATGAGTACAATCAGTATTCTAATTCTTATGATCAAGAATGGATGGATCAACCAGATTTCTCTTACATGGACAACAATTTTGGTGATTTCCCATATCATGGTCAACATCAATTTCAAGAACAAAAATTTCAGCAACAATGTTATGAAGAACCTCCAATGCAACAATATGATCAGTTTGAGCAACAGTATTATCAGCCTCAATATGAGCAACCACAATCTCAACAGTATCGATATCCTCAAGTACAAGATCTACAGGTTCCTCAACCCACTGTAGAAGTGCCTTCTGATCAAACAAATGAGGTATATGATATGTTGGTAAACATAAACAAGACGCTTAAGGAACTCAAGGCTACACAACTGATGATGGAGGCTCGACTTGAGCGGTTAGCTAGTTCTTTTACTGTCGAACAACCCGATTCTTCCCCACTTATAGCCACCCAAGTTGAAGATGACATAAATGCTACCATTCTTACAAATGATGGAGATTGTGATAGTTTTTCGACCTGGGATGATGATGTGCCTATTAATAAAGAGGAAGATCGTGTCGCTGACGGCAAAATCGATGAAGTTGTTGTTGTGGACCGTGTGGGCGATGATGAGGTGCGTGAAAAAAGCAATATCGAGTTGATCGTAGTTTCTCCTACACCAGGTGTGCTTGAATTACATTTCCTGAAGGGGATTAGCTCAATCAAGGTTGCTCCATGTTCTGATATTGAAAATTTGGCTTTCAATCCAACCTCTACCCCTATACTTGAGAGTACATGTTTTAAAGCTGACATGATGATTGTCCAAGATGATCTTACACAAAATCTGGTGGGTTATCCAGTCCAAAAGGCTCTTACACTTCAACTCTTGGAAAAAGAGGATAGCAATTTCATCTCTTTATTCAGTGACATGAAAGGCCAAGAAGTTCTTATGACTCCTGTGAAAGTGAAGAGTTCTGAAAAACCACCACCCGAGCCTCCACCTTGTGTGAAAGTCGAAGGAGTTCGGTCCTTTAATGGATGTGAATTTTTTCGTTGTTTTATCACAAAGTTCTCTGAAAGTATAAATGTCGATCAATGGTTACTTCTTGAAGTGACAATTAAGTTTACTAACGTTTGTTTGGAGACTTTCTACAGGACAAAGACAATATTTGATGCTCTTGATTTTATTTGTGGTGGCGAGATTTTGTTTGAGAAAGTGAATACCCCATTTCTTAAACCTAAGCAATATCCTCCACCGGATTCACCTCCGGCAGAGGAGGGGGAGGACTCCGATTAGGTACGTGTTCGCTCTAGCCTTTTTACCGCTTTCAATGGGGACATTGAAAATTTTAAGTTTGGGGGTGGTAATCTAAGGAAGAGCATATTATTATAATTTTTTTTTATTGCATGTGTTAGTTAGTTCATGTAGTTCACGTTTTTTTATTTTGCTTTGATTATTTCTCACATTTTTTTTATTTTTCTCAATTTTTTTATTTTACATGTTTAGTAGTAATTGTTGTAGTTAGTATCACGAGCATTTGCATGAATTATGAAGTTAAGCCAAGTTAATTGCTTATGATGAGTTATGTGCGTAGTTCTTGATTAGTAGTTTCAATTGCAATGCTAGGTTAGTACTTGGAAATTGCTTGTGTTGGAATTTGTAATTCACATATGTTCTTGAGATAGGATTTAGACGAAATTCCATGAATTCTAGGATTGAATTGAACACCCTTCAGCTTAGGTCTGTAAATCTTAAGTTTGGGGGAACTGAGGGGTAGATATGCCTTTCTAAAAAAAAATAGTAGTAAATAAATTCACTAGAAAAAATAAGTGGTAGAATTAACTAGGTTGAGCTCATTAGTACTCGAGTAATTAAGTCTGAGGGGACTTTGTGCCTAACAACCTAAAGCCCTTTGTGGTTTGGGATTGTTGACCCAACGCTCGCTACATGGGTACTAGTGCATAAATCTTTAGGGATCTCAACCATTGCACAGTTAAATAAACCACTAGAATAGAGTGAATAATTGGTGTGTGAAGTCTTGTGGTGTTCGTAACGCATTTACACTGCGAAGCGCTCTGACCTTAGACCGAGCAATTAATCACCAATAGAAAAAGAAAAAAAAATAATATAGTGAATAAAATAGAAGGGTGTGGACATTCTTTGGGACCTTGGCTTTTAGTTGGACTTGAGTGACGGGGTGTTAGTTTTAAACTTTTACGATTCTTGATTGGGATTCTGTGGGAGTAGTAGTTTTTGTCTTGTCTCAATAAAAGAGCATGCTTGCACACACTGGCACTCCACACTTGTAAATAGAAGGGTAATTGACTTAGTAGCGAGAGAGATGAATTTCGAGAACATTAGCACAATCTGAGGTATTATAATTGGGAAGGCAATTACTTCATAGTTTACTCATTCATCACGTAGTTGCATTCATGCATTGCATTGTATTATTGTATAGTGTCGTTGACGCTTGAGGACAAGCATCAGTTTAAGTTTGGGGGTGTGATAAGTGGTATTTATACACACTTATAGGCCTTCATTTCCACTTAAATTGGTTGGTTGTACTTAAGTGTTTAGTGTCTTTTGATGTGTTTTTAGTGTTTTTTTGTGCAGGTCACGAGTTGAGGTGATGAAGTGATTTTCTATCATTTTAGGTTGTTTTTGGTGCATTATTTGCAAGAATAGAGAATTGTGGATTCATCGCGACTTGGGATTTTGTGGGTATATCTTCTACAAACCCTCACGAGAGCACACTCGTCCACTAGAGCTATCTAGGGGTTTAAAGGGCTTGTTGCATATGCTAAATGCAACCGTGATCACCTACGGAAGTGGTACTAGAGCGAGGAAGGGCATGCACGCGAGAACGAGCTGAAAACGAAGAAACAGGCTGCCAGTGGCAGAAAGTAGCGCCCCCGCGCTAACTCTTAGCGCGCCCGCGCTAGTCCAAAGTCAGAAAGTAGCGCCCCCGCGCTAACTTCTAGCGCGCCCGCGCTACATTAAAGCCAACTAGCGCGCCTGCGCTAGTTTAGCGCGGCCGCGCCCAGCAGAAGTGTTCCGGGCCGATTTTTACAGCTTTTCTGACGGATTTTAGCAGCGGTCGAGGCCCGGTTGACTTGGTCAATTTATTTTAAATTCTCATGTGTAAAACCCTAGCCTCCAAGTAGTTTTAGTAGAGAACAATATCATAGATAGTTAGTTATTCAAGTACATTATCAGTTTTGTAGTAGATCGTTCTTCGCGAGGAAGTGACAGTTTCGAGCGAGATCGTGAACATCAAATCTGTAACGTTGTGTTCTTTATCATTAATTCAAGTACTTTTATTCTATTTAATTCTCGTCTTTTCTTTATCATGCTTTCACTAGAACCCATGATGTCGATTAGTTCGATTATGAACTAACCGCCTTCATGGGATTCTAATGGATTTATCGATGTAGTCTAGTAACGAATATTAATTATGTGATTTTGTGACGTATGTTGATATCTTTGCATGAGCCGTGCTTATTCTTCTTAGGAGCGTAGCTAACTTCTAAGTTGTTTGTTAATTCTTTCTGAAGCGAGAGTGGATGATTGAATTTAGAACTATGCCATGTAAACATAGGATTATGTGAATGAAGCATAATTTGTGGTAGACTTGAACTATTTTTATCACCCTGTGTAATCACGATAGACGACTTGTTATTAAACCTCTCTGCTTACACTACCGCTATAGAGATATAGGGTCTGAGCTTTGTTGGTGTCCATGAGATTTCTGTCTTAATTGTGGATTTTGATTGGTATGATATGTGTGCAACGAGAGTTGGCATGTATTACTTTCGTGTTGTCTGATTAGGGTCAACAGTCGCATGTTAATCAGTAATTTCAATTCTAGATGAATTCGATAATGAAGTTAGAATCCCATGTGTTTTCCTATTCTGAATTTGATTAGTAAATTTAGCTATTAGTATAAAAGAAACCATCCTTGTTAATTGTCTTGGCAGTGAAGATTGATCATACATTGTTGTATAGGTGCATATTCTTAATTCACCAGTCTCTGTGGGAACGAACTTAATATATTACTCGTGATCACGTGCGCTTGCGTGTAGATTTTTGCGAACAGTCACGACCATATTTGGGGCAGTCGGGACTGAATCGTAGCAGATATAATGAAGTTCGAGCTTTTGACGAATTTTCAAAGGGGTAAGTACACGGGAATTTTTTGAAAATATCTCCGGGAAGTTTTTTTGATATTTTCAAATAAATGGGTCCCTATGGATATATGAATTTGGTCACGACAATATTTGGGGCAGTCGGGACTGAATAGGAGCAGATATAATAAAGTTCGAGTTTTTGACGAATTCTCAAAGGGGTTAGTACACGGGAATTTCTTGAAAATATCCCCGGGCAGTTTCTTTTGATATTTTTACATAAATGGATCCCTATGGATATATGAATTTGGTCACGACCATATTTGGGGCAGTCGGGACTGAATAGGAGCAGATATAATGAAGTTCGAGTTTTTGACGAATTCTCAAAGGGGTTAGTACACAATAGTTTCATGAAAATTTCACCGGGAAGTTTCTTTTGATATTTTCACATAAATGGGTCCTTATGGATATATGAATTTGGTCACGACCATATTTGGGGCAGTCGGGACCGAATCGTAGCAGATATAATGAAGTTCGAGTTTTTGATGAATTTCCAAAGGGGTTAGTACACGGGCATTTCTTGAAAATATCCCCGGCCAGTTTCTTTTGATATTTTCACATAAATGGGTCCCTATGGATATATGAATTTGGTTACGGCCATATTTGGGGCAGTCGAGACTGAATAGGAGCAGATATAATGAAGTTCGAGTTTTTAATGAATTCTCAAAGAGGTTAGTACACAGGAATTTCTTGAAAATATCCCCGGGCAGTTTCTTTTGATATTTTCACATAAATGGGTCGCTATGGATATATGAATTTGGTCACGACCATATTTGGGGAAGTCGAGACTGAATAGAAGCAGATATAATGAAGTTCAAGTTTTTGACGAATTCTCAAAGGGTTTAGTACACGGGAATTTCTTGAATATATCCCCGGGCAGTTTCTTTTGATATTTTCACATAAATGGGTCGCTATGGATATATGAATTTGGTCACGACCATATTTGGGGAAGTCGAGACTGAATAGAAGCAGATATAATGAAGTTCAAGTTTTTGACGAATTCTCAAAGGGTTTAGTACACGGGAATTTCTTGAATATATCCCCGGGCAGCTTCTTTTAATATTTCCACATAAATAAGTCCCTATGGATATATGAATTTGGTTACGACCATATTTGGGGTAATCGGGACTTAATCGAAACAGATATAATGGGAGTTTTTGACGAATTCTCAAAGGGGTTAGTACACCGGAGTTTCATGAAAATTTCACCGGTAATTTTCTTTTAATATTTTCACATTAATGGGTCCCTATGGATATATGAATTCGGTCACGACCGTATTTGGGGAAGTCGGGACTGAATAGGAGGAGATATAATGAAGTTCAAGTTTTTGACGAATTCTCAAAGGGTTTTGTACACGGGAATTTCTTGAATATATCCCCGGGCAGTTTCTTTTAATATTTCCACATAAATGGGTCCCTACGGATATATGAATTTGGCGACGACCATATTTGGGCAATCGGGATTGAATCGAAACAAATATAATGAAGTTCGAGTTTTTGATGAATTTTCAAAGGGGTTAGTACACGGGATTTCTTGAAAATATCCCCGGGCAGTTTCTTTTGATATTTTCACATAAATGGGTCCCTATTGATATATGAATTTGGTCACGACCATATTTGGGGTGTCGGGACTGAATAGGAGCAGATATAATGAAGTTCGAGTTTTTGACGAATTCTCAAAGGGGTTAGTACACAGGAATTTCATGAAAATATCCCCGGGCAGTTTCTTTTGATATTTTCACATAAATGGGTCCCTATGGATATATGAATTTGGTCACGACCAAATTTGCGGCAGTCGGGACTGAATAGGAGCAGATATAATGAAGTTCGAGTTTTTAACGAATTCTCAAAAGGGTTAGTACACAGGCATTTCTTGAAAATATACCCGGACAGTTTCTTTTGATATTTTCATATAAATGGGTCCCTATGGATATATGAATTTGGTCACGACCATATTTGGGGCAGTCGGGACTGAATAGGAGCAGATATAATGAAGTTCGAGTTTTTGACGAATTCTCAAAGGGGTTAGTACACAGGAATTTCATGAAAATATCCCCGGGCAGTTTCTTTTGATATTATCACATAAATGGGTCCCTATGGTTATATGAATTTGGTCGCGACCATATTTGGGGCAGTCGGGACTGAATAGGAGCAGATATAATGAAGTTCGAGTTTTTGACGAATTCTCAAAGGGGTTAGTACACAGGAATTTCATGAAAATATCCCCAGGCAGTTTCTTTTGATATTTTCACATAAATGGGTCCCTCTGGATATATGAATTTGGTCACGACCATATTCGGGGCAGTACGGACTGAATAGGAGCAGATATAATGAAGTTCGAGTTTTTGACGAATTTTCAAAGGGGCTAGTACACAATAGTTTCATGAAAATTTCACCGGGAAGTTTCTTTTGATATTTTCACATAAATGGGTCCCTATGGATATATGAATTTGGTCACGACAATATTTGGGGCAGTCGGGACTTAATAGGAGCAGATATAATAAAGTTCGAGTTTTTGACGAATTCTCAAAGGGGTTAGTACACGGGAATTTCTTGAAAATATCCCCGGGCAGTTTCTTTTGATATTTTTACATAAATGGGTCCCTATGGATATATGAATTTGGTCACGACCATATTTGGGGCAGTCGGGACTGAATAGGAGCAGATATAATGAAGTTCGAGTTTTTGACGAATTCTCAAAGGGGTTAGTACACAATAGTTTCATGAAAATTTCACCGTGAAGTTTCTTTTGATATTTTCACATAAATGGGTCCTTATGGATATATGAATTTGGTCACGGCCATATTTGGGGCAGTCGGGACCGAATCGTAGCAGATATAATGAAGTTCGAGTTTTTGATGAATTTTCAAAGGGGTTAGTACACGGGCATTTCTTGAAAATATCCCCAGCCAGTTTCTTTTGATATTTTCACATAAATGGGTCACTATGGATATATGAATTTGGTCACGACCATATTTGGGGCTGTCGGGACTTAATAGAAGCAGATATAATGAAGTTCGAGTTTTTGACGAATTCTCAAAGAGGTTAGTACACAGGAATTTCTTGAAAATATCCCCGGGCAGTTTCTTTTGATATTTTCACATAAATGGGTCGCTATGGATATATGAATTTGGTCACGGCCATATTTGGGGAAGTCGAGACTGAATAGAAGCAGATATAATGAAGTTCAAGTTTTTGACGAATTCTCAAAGGGTTTAGTACACAAGAATTTCTTGAATATATCCCCGGGCAGTTTCTTTTAATATTTCCACATAAATAGGTCCCTGTGAATATATGAATTTGATCACGACCATATTTGGGGCAATCGGGGCTGAATCGAAACAGATATAATGAAGTTTGAGTTTTTGACGAATTCTCAAAGGGGTTAGTACACAGAAATTTCATGAAAATTTCACCCAGAAGTTTCTTTTGATATTTTCACATAAATGGGTCCCTATGGATATATGAATTTGATCACGACCATATTTGGGGAGGTCGGGACTGAATCGTAGCAGATATAATGAAGTTCGAGTTTTTGACGAATTCTCAAAAGGGTTAGTACACGGGAATTTCTTGAAAATATCCCCGGGCAGTTTCTTTTGATATTTTCACATGAATGGGTCCCTATGGATATATGAATTTGGTCACGACCAAATTTGGGGCAGTCGGGACTGAATAGGAGCAGATATAATGAAAGTTCGAGTTTTTAACTAATTCTCAAAGGGGTTAGTACACGGGCATTTCTTGAAAATATCCCCGGGCAGTTTCTTTTGATATTTTCACATAAATGGGTCCCTATGGTTATATGAATTTGGTCACGACCATATTTGGGGCAGTCGGGACTGAATAGGAGCAGATATAATGAAGTTCGAGTTTTTGACGAATTCTCAAAGGGGTTAGTACACAGGAATTTCATGAAAATATCCCCAGACAGTTTCTTTTGATATTTTCACATAAATGGGTCCCTATGGATATATGAATTTGGTCACGACCATATTCGGGGCAGTACAGACTGAATAGGAGCAGATATAATGAAGTTCGAGTTTTTGACGAATTTTCAAAGGGGTTAGTACACAATAGTTTCATGAAAATTTCACCGGGAAGTTTCTTTTGATATTTTCACATAAATCGGTCCCTATGGATATATGAATTTGGTCACGACAATATTTGGGGCAGTCGGGACTGAATAGGAGCAGATATAATAAAGTTCGAGTTTTTGACGAATTCTCAAAGGGGTTAGTACACGGGAATTTCTTGAAAATATCCCCGGGCAGTTTCTTTTGATATTTTTACATAAATGGGTCCCTATGGATATATGAATTTGGTCACGACCATATTTGGGGCAGTCGGGACTGAATAGGAGCAGATATAATGAAGTTCGAGTTTTTGACGAATTCTCAAAGGGGTTAGTACACAATAGTTTCATGAAAATTTCACCGTGAAGTTTCTTTTGATATTTTCACATAAATGGGTCCTTATGGATATATGAATTTGGTCACGGCCATATTTGGGGCAGTTGGGACCGAATCGTAGCAGATATAATGAAGTTCGAGTTTTTGATGAATTTTCAAAGGGGTTAGTACACGGGCATTTCTTGAAAATATCCCCGGCCAGTTTCTTTTGATATTTTCACATGAATGGGTCCCTATGGATATATGAATTTGGTCACGACCATATTTGGGGCTGTCGGGACTGAATAGAAGCAGATATAATGAAGTTCGAGTTTTTGACGAATTCTCAAAGAGGTTAGTACACAGGAATTTCTTGAAAATATCCCCGGGCAGTTTCTTTTGATATTTTCACATAAATGGGTCGCTATGGATATATGAATTTGGTCACGACCATATTTGGGGAAGTCGAGACTGAATAGAAGCAGATATAATGAAGTCCAAGTTTTTGACGAATTCTCAAAGGGTTTAGTACACAAGAATTTCTTGAATATATCCCCGGGCAGTTTCTTTTAATATTTCCACATAAATAGGTCCCTGTGAATATATGAATTTGATCACGACCATATTTGGGGCAATCGGGGCTGAATCGAAACAGATATAATGAAGTTTGAGTTTTTGACGAATTCTCAAAGGGGTTAGTACACAGAAATTTCATGAAAATTTCACCCAGAAGTTTCTTTTGATATTTTCACATAAATGGGTCCCTATGGATATATGAATTTGATCACGACCATATTTGGGGAGGTCGGGACTGAATCGTAGCAGATATAATGAAGTTCGAGTTTTTGACGAATTCTCAAAAGGGTTAGTACACGGCAATTTCTTGAAAATATCCCCGGGCAGTTTCTTTTGATATTTTCACATGAATGGGTCCCTATGGATATATGAATTTGGTCACGACCAAATTTGGGGCAGTCGGGACTGAATAGGAGCAGATATAATGAAAGTTCGAGTTTTTAACTAATTCTCAAAGGGGTTAGTACACGGGCATTTCTTGAAAATATCCCCGGGCAGTTTCTTTTGATATTTTCACATAAATGGGTCCCTATGGATATATGAATTTGGTCACGACCATATTTGGGGCAGTCAGGACTGAATAGGAGCAGATATAATGAAGTTCGAGTTTTTGACTAATTCTCAAAGGGGTTAGTACACAGGAATTTCATGAAAATATCCCCGGGCAGTTTCTTTTGATATTATCACATAAATGGGTCCCTATGGTTATATGAATTTGGTCACGACCATATTTGGGGAAGTCGGGACTGAATAGGAGCAGATATAATGAAGTTCGAGTTTTTGACGAATTCTCAAAGGGGTTAGTACACAGGAATTTCATGAAAATATCCCCGGGCAGTTTCTTTTGATATTTTCACATAAATGGGTCCCTATGGATATATGAATTTGGTCACGACCAAATTTGGGGCAGTCGGGACTGAATAGGAGAAGATATAAGAAGTTCGAGCTTTTGACGAATTTTCAAAGGGGTAAGTACACGGGAATTTTTTCAAAATATCCCCGGGAAGTTTCTTTTGATATTTTCAAATAAATGGGTCCCTATGGATATATGAATTTGGTTACGACCATATTTGGGGCAGTCGGGACTGAATAGGAGCAGATATAATGAAGTTCGAGTTTTTGACGAATTCTCAAAGAGGTTAGTACACAGGAATTTCTTGAAAATATCCCCGGGCAGTTTCTTTTGATATTTTCACATAAATGGGTCCCTATGGATATATGAATTTGGTCACGACCATATTTGGGGAAGTCGGGACTGAATAGAAGCAGATATAATGAAGTTCAAGTTTTTGACGAATTCTCAAAGGGTTAGTACACGGGAATTTCTTGAATATATCCCCGGGAAGTTTCTTTTAATATTTCACATAAATAGGTCCCTATGGATATATGAATTTGGTTACGACCATATTTGGGGCAAGTCGGGACTGAATCGAAGCAGATATAATGAAGTTTGAGTTTTTGACGAATTCTCAAAGGAGTTAGTACACAGAAATTTCATGAAAATTTCACCTAGAAGTTTCTTTTGATATTTTCACATAAATGGGTCCCTATGGATATATGAATTTGATCACGACCATATTTGGGGCAGTCGGGACTGAATCGTAGCAGATATAATGAAGTTCGAGTTTTTGACGAATTCTCAAAGGGTTAGTACACGGGAATTTCTTGAAAATATCCCCGGCAGTTTCTTTTGATATTTTCACATAAATGGGTCCCTATGGATATATGAATTTGGTCACGACCAAATTTGGGGCAGTCGGGACTGAATAGGAGCAGATATAATGAAGTTCGAGTTTTTAACTAATTCTCAAAGGGGTTAGTACACGGCATTTCTTGAAAATATCCCCGGGCAGTTTCTTTTGATATTTTCACATAAATGGGTCCCTATGGATATATGAATTTGGTCACGACCATATTTGGGGCAGTCGGGACTGAATAGGAGCAGATATAATGAAGTTCGAGTTTTTGACGAATTCTCAAAGGGGTTAGTACACAGGAATTTCATGAAAATATCCCCAGGACAGTTTCTTTTGATATTTTCACATAAATGGGTCCCTATGGATATATGAATTTGGTCACGACCATATTTGGGGCAGTACGGACTGAATAGGAGCAGATATAATGAAGTTCGAGTTTTTGACGAATTCTCAAAGGGGTTAGTACACAGGAATTTCATGAAAATATCCCCGGGAAGTTTCTTTTGATATTTTCACATAAATGGGTCCCTATGGATATATGAATTTGGTCACGACCATATTTGGGGCAGTCGGGACTGAATAGGAGCAGATATAATGAAGTTCGAGTTTTTGACGAATTCTCAAAGGGGTTAGTACACAGGAATTTCATGAAAATATCCCCGGGCAGTTTCTTTTGATATTTTCACATAAATGGGTCCCTATGGATATATGAATTTGGTCACGACCATATTTGGGGCAGTCGGGACTGAATAGGAGCAGATATAATGAAGTTCGAGTTTTTGACGAATTCTCAAAGGGGTTAGTACACGGAATTTCTTGAAAATATCCCCGGGAAGTTTCTTTTGATATTTTCACATAAATGGGTCCCTATGGATATATGAATTTGGTTACGACCATATTTGGGGCAGTCGGGACTGAATCGAGCAGATATAATGAAGTTCGAGTTTTTGACGAATTCTCAAAGGGTTAGTACACAGGAATTTCATGAAAATATCCCCGGGCAGTTTCTTTTGATATTTTCACATAAATGGGTCCCTATGGATATATGAATTTGGTCACGACCATATTTGGGGCAGTCGGACTGAATCGAGCAGATATAATGAAGTTCGAGTTTTTGACGAATTCTCAAAGGGTTAGTACACGGGAATTTCTTGAAAATATCCCCGGGCAGTTTCTTTTATATTTTCACATAAATGGGTCCCTATGGATATATGAATTTGGTCACGACCATATTTGGGGCAGTCGGGACTGAATAGGAGCAGATATAATGAAGTTCGAGTTTTTGACGAATTCTCAAAGGGGTTAGTACACAGGAATTTCATGAAAATATCCCCGGCAGTTTCTTTTGATATTTTCACATAAATGGGTCCCTATGGATATATGAATTTGGTCACGACCGTATTTGGGGCAGTCGGGACTGAATCGTAGCAGATATAATGAAGTTCGAGTTTTTGACGAATTCTCAAAGGGTTAGTACACAGGGAATTTCTTGAAAATATCCCCGGGCAGTTTCTTTTGATATTTTCACATAAATGGGTCCCTATGGATATATGAATTTGGTCACGACCATATTTGGGGCAGTCGGGACTGAATAGGAGCAGATATAATGAAGTTCGAGTTTTTGACGAATTCTCAAAGGGGTTAGTACACAGGAATTTCTTGAAAATATCCCCGGGCAGTTTCTTTTGATATTTTCACATAAATGGGTCCCTATGGATATATGAATTTGGTCACGACCATATTTGGGGCAGTCGGGACTGAATAGGAGCAGATATAATGAAGTTCGAGTTTTTGACGAATTCTCAAAGGGGTTAGTACACAGGAATTTCATGAAAATATCCCCGGGCAGTTTCTTTTGATATTTTCACATAAATGGGTCCCTATGGATATATGAATTTGGTCACGACCATATTTGGGGCAGTCGGGACTGAATAGGAGCAGATATAATGAAGTTCGAGTTTTTGACGAATTCTCAAAGGGGTTAGTACACAATAGTTTCATGAAAATTTCACCGGGAAGTTTCTTTTGATATTTTCACATAAATGGGTCCCTATGGATATATGAATTTGGTCACGACCATATTTGGGGCAGTCGGGACTGAATAGGAGCAGATATAATGAAGTTCGAGTTTTTGACGAATTCTCAAAGGGGTTAGTACACGGGAATTTCTTGAAAATATCCCCGGGCAGTTTCTTTTGATATTTTCACATAAATGGGTCCCTATGGATATATGAATTTGGTCACGACCATATTTGGGGCAGTCGGGACTGAATAGGAGCAGATATAATGAAGTTCGAGTTTTTGACGAATTCTCAAAGGGGTTAGTACACAGGAATTTCATGAAAATATCCCCGGGCAGTTTCTTTTGATATTTTCACATAAATGGGTCCTTATGGATATATGAATTTGGTCACGGCCATATTTGGGGTAGTTGGGACCGAATCGTAGCAGATATAATGAAGTTCGAGTTTTTGATGAATTTTCAAAGGGGTTAGTACACGGGCATTTCTTGAAAATATCCCCGGCCAGTTTCTTTTGATATTTTCACATAAATGGGTCCCTATGGATATATGAATTTGGTCACGACCATATTTGGGGCTGTCGGGACTGAATAGAAGCAGATATAATGAAGTTCGAGTTTTTGACGAATTCTCAAAGAGGTTAGTACACAGGAATTTCTTGAAAATATCCCCGGGCAGTTTCTTTTGATATTTTCACATAAATGGGTCGCTATGGATATATGAATTTGGTCACGACCATATTTGGGGAAGTCGAGACTGAATAGAAGCAGATATAATGAAGTCCAAGTTTTTGACGAATTCTCAAAGGGTTTAGTACACAAGAATTTCTTGAATATATCCCCGGGCAGTTTCTTTTAATATTTCCACATAAATAGGTCCCTGTGAATATATGAATTTGATCACGACCATATTTGGGGCAATCGGGGCTGAATCGAAACAGATATAATGAAGTTTGAGTTTTTGACGAATTCTCAAAGGGGTTAGTACACAGAAATTTCATGAAAATTTCACCCCAGAAGTTTCTTTTGATATTTTCACATAAATGGGTCCCTATGGATATATGAATTTGATCACGACCATATTTGGGGAGGTCGGGACTGAATCGTAGCAGATATAATGAAGTTCGAGTTTTTGACGAATTCTCAAAAGGGTTAGTACACGGCAATTTCTTGAAAATATCCCCGGGCAGTTTCTTTTGATATTTTCACATGAATGGGTCCCTATGGATATATGAATTTGGTCACGACCAAATTTGGGGCAGTCGGGACTGAATAGGAGCAGATATAATGAAAGTTCGAGTTTTTAACTAATTCTCAAAGGGGTTAGTACACGGGCATTTCTTGAAAATATCCCCGGGCAGTTTCTTTTGATATTTTCACATAAATGGGTCCCTATGGATATATGAATTTGGTCACGACCATATTTGGGGCAGTCGGGACTGAATAGGAGCAGATATAATGAAGTTCGAGTTTTTGACGAATTCTCAAAGGGGTTAGTACACAGGAATTTCATGAAAATATCCCCGGGCAGTTTCTTTTGATATTATCACATAAATGGGTCCCTATGGTATATGAATTTGGTCACGACCATATTTGGGGCAGTCGGGACTGAATAGGAGCAGATATAATGAAGTTCGAGTTTTTGACGAATTCTCAAAGGGGTTAGTACACAGGAATTTCATGAAAATATCCCCGGGCAGTTTCTTTTGATATTTTCACATAAATGGGTCCCTATGGATATATGAATTTGGTCACGACCAAATTTGGGGCAGTCGGGACTGAATAGGAGCAGATATAATGAAGTTCGAGCTTTTGACGAATTCTCAAAGGGGTTAGTACACGGGCATTTCTTGAAAATATCCCCGGGCAGTTTCTTTTGATATTTTCACATAAATGGGTCCCTATGGATATATGAATTTGGTCACGACCATATTCGGGGCAGTCGGGACTGAATAGGAGCAGATATAATGAAGTTCGAGTTTTTGACGAATTTTCAAAGGGGTTAGTACACAATAGTTTCATGAAAATTTCACCGGGAAGTTTCTTTTGATATTTTCACATAAATGGGTCCTATGGATATATGAATTTGGTCACGACCATATTTGGGGCAGTCGGGACTGAATCGTAGCAGATATAATGAAGTTCGAGCTTTTGACGAATTTTCAAAGGGGTTAGTACACGGGAATTTTTTGAAAATATCTCCGGGAAGTTTCTTTTGATATTTTCACATAAATGGGTCCCTATGGATATATGAATTTGGTCACGACAATATTTGGGGCAGTCGGGACTGAATAGGAGCAGATATAATAAAGTTCGAGTTTTTGACGAATTCTCAAAGGGGTTAGTACACGGGAATTTCTTGAAAATATCCCCGGGCAGTTTCTTTTGATATTTTCACATAAATGGGTCCCTATGGATATATGAATTTGGTCACGACCATATTTGGGGCAGTCGGGACTGAATAGGAGCAGATATAATGAAGTTCGAGTTTTTGACGAATTCTCAAAGGGGTTAGTACACAGGAATTTCATGAAAATTTCACCGGGAAGTTTCTTTTGATATTTTCACATAAATGGGTCCTATGGATATATGAATTTGGTCACGACCATATTTGGGGCAGTCGGGACTGAATCGTAGCAGATATAATGAAGTTCGAGTTTTTGACGAATTTCAAAGGGGTTAGTACACGGGAATTTCTTGAAAATATCCCCGGGCAGTTTCTTTTGATATTTTCACATAAATGGGTCCCTATGGATATATGAATTTGGTCACGACCATATTTGGGGCAGTCGGGACTGAATAGGAGCAGATATAATGAAGTTCGAGTTTTTGACGAATTCTCAAAGGGTTAGTACACAGGAATTTCTTGAAAATATCCCCGGGCAGTTTCTTTTGATATTTTCACATAAATGGGTCGCTATGGATATATGAATTTGGTCACGACCATATTTGGGGAAGTCGAGACTGAATAGAAGCAGATATAATGAAGTTCAAGTTTTTGACGAATTCTCAAAGGGTTTAGTACATGGGAATTTCTTGAATATATCCCCGGGCTGTTTCTTTTGATATTTTCACATAAATGGGTCGCTATGGATATATGAATTTGGTCACGACCATATTTGGGGAAGTCGAGACTGAATAGAAGCAGATATAATGAAGTTCAAGTTTTTGACGAATTCTCAAAGGGTTTAGTACACGGGAATTTCTTGAATATATCCCCGGGCAGTTTCTTTTAATATTTCCACATAAATAAGTCCCTATGGATATATGAATATGGTTACGACCATATTTGGGGCAATCGGGACTGAATCGAACAGATATAATGAAGTTCGAGTTTTTGACGAATTTTCAAAGGGGTTAGTACACAGGAATTTCATGAAAATTTCACCCGGAAGTTTCCTTTGATATTTTCACATAAATGGGTCCCTATGGATATATGAATTTTGATCACGACCATATTTGGGGCAGTCGGGACTGAATCGTAGCAGATATAATGAAGTTCGAGTTTTTGACGAATTCTCAAAGGGGTTAGTACACAGGAGTTTCATGAAAATTTCACCGGTAATTTTCTTTTAATATTTTCACATAAATGGGTCCCTATGGATATATGAATTTGGTCACGACCGTATTTGGGGAAGTCGGGACTGAATAGGAGGAGATATAATGAAGTTCAAGTTTTTGACGAATTCTCAAAGGGTTTTGTACACGGGAATTTCTTGAATATATCCCCGGGCAGTTTCTTTTAATATTTCCACATAAATGGGTCCCTATGGATATATGAATTTGGTGACGACCATATTTGGGCAATCGGGACTGAATTGAAACAGATATAATGAAGTTCGAGTTTTTGATGAATTTTCAAAGGGGTTAGTACACGGGATTTCTTGAAAATATCCCCGGGCAGTTTCTTTTGATATTTTCACATAAATGGGTCCCTATTGATATATGAATTTGGTCACGACCATATTTGGGGCGTCGGGACTGAATAGGAGCAGATATAATGAAGTTCGAGTTTTTGACGAATTCTGAAAGGGGTTAGTACACAGGAATTTCATGAAAATATCCCCGGGCAGTTTCTTTTTATATTTTCACATAAATGGGTCCCTATGGATATATGAATTTGGTCACGACCAAATTTTGGGCAGTCGGGACTGAATAGGAGCAGATATAATGAAGTTCGAGTTTTTAACGAATTCTCAAAGGGTTGATACACGGGCATTTCTTGAAAATATCCCCGGACAGTTTCTTTTGATATTTTCACATAAATGGGTCCCTATGGATATATGAATTTGGTCAGGACCATATTTGGGGCAGTCGGGACTGAATAGGAGCAGATATAATGAAGTTCGAGTTTTTGACGAATTCTCAAAGGGGTTAGTACACAGGAATTTCATGAAAATATCCCCGGGCAGTTTCTTTTGATATTATCACATAAATGGGTCCCTATGGATATATGAATTTGGTCACGACCATATTTGGGGCAGTCGGGACTGAATAGGAGCAGATATAATGAAGTTCGAGTTTTTGACGAATTCTCAAAGGGGTTAGTACACAGGAATTTCATGAAAATATCCCCGGGCAGTTTCTTTTGATATTTTCACATAAATGGGTCCCTATGGATATATGAATTTGGTCACGACCAAATTTGGGGCAGTCGGGACTGAATAGGAGCAGATATAATGAAGTTCGAGTTTTTAACGAATTCTCAAAGGGGTTAGTACACGGGCATTTCTTGAAAATATCCCCGGGCAGTTTCTTTTGATATTTTCACATAAATGGGTCCCTATGGATATATGAATTTGGTCACGACCATATTCGGGGCAGTCGGGACTGAATAGGAGCAGATATAATGAAGTTCGAGTTTTTGACGAATTTTCAAAGGGGTTAGTACACAATAGTTTCATGAAAATTTCACCGGGAAGTTTCTTTTGATATTTTCACATAAATGGGTCCTTATGGATATATGAATTTGGTCACGACCATATTTGGGGCAGTCGGGACTGAATCGTAGCAGATATAATGAAGTTCGAGCTTTTGACGAATTTTCAAAGGGGTAAGTACACGGGAATTTTTTGAAAATATCTCCGGGAAGTTTCTTTTGATATTTTCAAATAAATGGGTCCCTATGGATATATGAATTTGGTCACGACAATATTTGGGGCAGTCGGGACTGAATAGGAGCAGATATAATAAAGTTCGAGTTTTTGACGAATTCTCAAAGGGGTTAGTACACGGGAATTTCTTGAAAATATCCCCGGGCAGTTTCTTTTGATATTTTTACATAAATGGATCCCTATGGATATATGAATTTGGTCACGACCATATTTGGGGCAGTCGGGACTGAATAGGAGCAGATATAATGAAGTTCGAGTTTTTGACGAATTCTCAAAGGGGTTAGTACACAATAGTTTCATGAAAATTTCACCGGGAAGTTTCTTTTGATATTTTCACATAAATGGGTCCTTATGGATATATGAATTTGGTCACGACCATATTTGGGGCAGTCGGGACCGAATCGTAGCAGATATAATGAAGTTCGAGTTTTTGATGAATTTCCAAAGGGGTTAGTACACGGGCATTTCTTGAAAATATCCCCGGCCAGTTTCTTTTGATATTTTCACATAAATGGGTCCCTATGGATATATGAATTTGGTTACGACCATATTTGGGGCAGTCGAGACTGAATAGGAGCAGATATAATGAAGTTCGAGTTTTTAATGAATTCTCAAAGAGGTTAGTACACAGGACTTTCTTGAAAATATCCCCGGGCAGTTTCTTTTGATATTTTCACATAAATGGGTCGCTATGGATATATGAATTTGGTCACGACCATATTTGGGGAAGTCGAGACTGAATAGAAGCAGATATAATGAAGTTCAAGTTTTTGACGAATTCTCAAAGGGTTTAGTACATGGGAATTTCTTGAATATATCCCCGGGCAGTTTCTTTTGATATTTTCACATAAATGGGTCGCTATGGATATATGAATTTGGTCACGACCATATTTGGGGAAGTCGAGACTGAATAGAAGCAGATATAATGAAGTTCAAGTTTTTGACGAATTCTCAAAGGGTTTAGTACACGGGAATTTCTTGAATATATCCCCGGGCAGTTTCTTTTAATATTTCCACATAAATAAGTCCCTATGGATATATGAATATGGTTACGACCATATTTGGGGCAATCGGGACTGAATCGAAACAGATATAATGAAGTTCGAGTTTTTG
The DNA here is from genome assembly GCF_001625215.2 of Daucus carota subsp. sativus. NCBI lineage: Eukaryota > Viridiplantae > Streptophyta > Magnoliopsida > Apiales > Apiaceae > Daucus > Daucus carota. Next base: position 20,632,893 of record NC_030383.2, read on the forward strand.
ACGAATTTTCAAAGGGGTTAGTACACAGGAATTTCATGAAAATTTCACCCGGAAGTTTCCTTTGATATTTTCACATAAATGGGTCCCTATGGATATATGAATTTTGATCACGACCATATTTGGGGCAGTCGGGACTGAATCGTAGCAGATATAATGAAGTTCGAGTTTTTGACGAATTCTCAAAGGGGTTAGTACACAGGAGTTACATGAAAATTTCACCGGTAATTTTCTTTTAATATTATCACATAAATGGGTCCCTATGGATATATGAATTTGGTCACGACCGTATTTGGGGAAGTCGGGACTGAATAGGAGGAGATATAATGAAGTTCAAGTTTTTGACGAATTCTCAAAGGGTTTTGTACACGGGAATTTCTTGAATATATCCCCGGGCAGTTTCTTTTAATATTTCCACATAAATGGGTCCCTATGGATATATGAATTTGGTGACGACCATATTTGGGCAATCGGGACTGAATTGAAACAGATATAATGAAGTTCGAGTTTTTGATGAATTTTCAAAGGGGTTAGTACACGGGATTTCTTGAAAATATCCCCGGGCAGTTTCTTTTGATATTTTCACATAAATGGGTCCCTATTGATATATGAATTTGGTCACGACCATATTTGGGGTGTCGGGACTGAATAGGAGCAGATATAATGAAGTTCGAGTTTTTGACGAATTTTGAAAGGGGTTAGTACACGGGAATTTCATGAAAATATCCCTGGGCAGTTTCTTTTTATATTTTCACATAAATGGGTCCCTATGGATATATGAATTTGGTCACGACCAAATTTTGGGCAGTCGGGACTGAATAGGAGCAGATATAATGAAGTTCGAGTTTTTAACGAATTCTCAAAAGGGTTGATACACGGGCATTTCTTGAAAATATCCCCGGACAGTTTCTTTTGATATTTTCACATAAATGGGTCCCTATGGATATATGAATTTGGTCAGGACCATATTTGGGGCAGTCGGGACTGAATAGGAGCAGATATAATGAAGTTCGAGTTTTTGACGAATTCTCAAAGGGGTTAGTACACAGGAATTTCATGAAAATATCCCCGGGCAGTTTCTTTTGATATTATCACATAAATGGGTCCCTATGGTTATATGAATTTGGTCACGACCATATTTGGGGCAGTCGGGACTGAATAGGAGCAGATATAATGAAGTTCGAGTTTTTGACGAATTCTCAAAGGGGTTAGTACACAGGAATTTCATGAAAATATCCCCGGGGCAGTTTCTTTTGATATTTTCACATAAATAGGTCCCTATGGATATATGAATTTGGTCACGACCGAATTTGGGGCAGTCGGGACTGAATAAGAGCAGATATAATGAAGTTCGAGTTTTTAACGAATTCTCAAAGGGGTTAGTACACGGGCATTTCTTGAAAATATCCCCGGGCAGTTTCTTTTGATATTTTCACATAAATGGGTCCCTCTGGATATATGAATTTGGTCACGACCATATTCGGGGCAGTAGGGACTGAATAGGAGCAGATATAATGAAGTTCGAGTTTTTGACGAATTTTCAAAGGGGTTAGTACACAATAGTTTCATGAAAATTTCACCGGGAAGTTTCTTTTGATATTTTCACATAAATGGGTCCTTATGGATATATGAATTTGGTCACGACCATATTTGGGGCAGTCGGGACTGAATCGTAGCAGATATAATGAAGTTCGAGTTTTTAATGAATTCTCAAAGAGGTTAGTACACAGGAATTTCTTGAAAATATCCCCGGGCAGTTTCTTTTGATATTTTCACATAAATGGGTCGCTATGGATATATGAATTTGGTCACGACCATATTTGGGGAAGTCGAGACTGAATAGAAGCAGATATAATGAAGTTCAAGTTTTTGACGAATTCTCAAAGGGTTTAGTACACGGGAATTTCTTGAATATATCCCCGGGCAGTTTCTTTTGATATTTTCACATAAATGGGTCGCTATGGATATATGAATTTTGTCACGACCATATTTGGGGAAGTCGAGACTGAATAGAAGCAGATATAATGAAGTTCAAGTTTTTGACGAATTCTCAAAGGGTTTAGTACACGGGAATTTCTTGAATATATCCCCGGGCAGTTTCTTTTAATATTTCCACATAAATAAGTCCCTATGGATATATGAATTTGGTTACGACCATATTTGGGGCAATCGGGACTGAATCGAAACAGATATAATGAAGTTCGAGTTTTTGACGAATTTTCAAAGGGGTTAGTACACAGGAATTTCATGAAAATTTCACCCGGAAGTTTCCTTTGATATTTTCACATAAATGGGTCCCTATGGATATATGAATTTTGATCACGACCATATTTGGGGCAGTCGGGACTGAATCGTAGCAGATATAATGAAGTTCGAGTTTTTGACGAATTCTCAAAGGGGTTAGTACACAGGAGTTTCATGAAAATTTCACCGGTAATTTTCTTTTAATATTTTCACATAAATGGGTCCCTATGGATATATGAATTTGGTCACGACCGTATTTGGGGAAGTCGGGACTGAATAGGAGGAGATATAATGAAGTTCAAGTTTTTGACGAATTCTCAAAGGGTTTTGTACACGGGAATTTCTTGAATATATCCCCGGGCAGTTTCTTTTAATATTTCCACATAAATGGGTCCCTATGGATATATGAATTTGGTGACGACCATATTTGGGCAATCGAGACTGAATTGAAACAGATATAATGAAGTTCGAGTTTTTGATGAATTTTCAAAGGGGTTAGTACACGGGATTTCTTGAAAATATCCCCGGGCAGTTTCTTTTGATATTTTCACATAAATGGGTCCCTATTGATATATGAATTTGGTCACGACCATATTTGGGGCGTCGGGACTGAATAGGAGCAGATATAATGAAGTTCGAGTTTTTGACGAATTCTGAAAGGGGTTAGTACACAGGAATTTCATGAAAATATCCCCGGGCAGTTTCTTTTTATATTTTCACGTAAATGGGTCCCTATGGATATATGAATTTGGTCACGACCAAATTTTGGGCAGTCGGGACTGAATAGGAGCAGATATAATGAAGTTCGAGTTTTTAACGAATTCTCAAAAGGGTTGATACACGGGCATTTCTTGAAAATATCCCCGGACAGTTTCTTTTGATATTTTCACATAAATGGGTCCCTATGGATATATGAATTTGGTCAGGACCATATTTGGGGCAGTCGGGACTGAATAGGAGCAGATATAATGAAGTTCGAGTTTTTGACGAATTCTCAAAGGGGTTAGTACACAGGAATTTCATGAAAATATCCCCGGGCAGTTTCTTTTGATATTATCACATAAATGGGTCCCTATGGTTATATGAATTTGGTCACGACCATATTTGGGGCAGTCGGGACTGAATAGGAGCAGATATAATGAAGTTCGAGTTTTTGACGAATTCTCAAAGGGGTTAGTACACAGGAATTTCATGAAAATATCCCCGGGGCAGTTTCTTTTGATATTTTCACATAAATAGGTCCCTATGGATATATGAATTTGGTCACGACCGAATTTGGGGCAGTCGGGACTGAATAAGAGCAGATATAATGAAGTTCGAGTTTTTAACGAATTCTCAAAGGGGTTAGTACACGGGCATTTCTTGAAAATATCCCCGGGCAGTTTCTTTTGATATTTTCACATAAATGGGTCCCTCTGGATATATGAATTTGGTCACGACCATATTCGGGGCAGTCGGGACTGAATAGGAGCAGATATAATGAAGTTCGAGTTTTTGACGAATTTTCAAAGGGGTTAGTACACAATAGTTTCATGAAAATTTCACCGGGAAGTTTCTTTTGATATTTTCACATAAATGGGTCCTTATGGATATATGAATTTGGTCACGACCATATTTGGGGCAGTCGGGACCGAATCGTAGCAGATATAATGAAGTTCGAGTTTTTGATGAATTTCCAAAGGGGTTAGTACACGGGCATTTCTTGAAAATATCCCCGGCCAGTTTCTTTTGATATTTTCACATAAATGGGTCCCTATGGATATATGAATTTGGTTACGACCATATTTGGGGCAGTCGAGACTGAATAGGAGCAGATATAATGAAGTTCGAGTTTTTAATGAATTCTCAAAGAGGTTAGTACACAGGAATTTCTTGAAAATATCCCCGGGCAGTTTCTTTTGATATTTTCACATAAATGGGTCGCTATGGATATATGAATTTGGTCACGACCATATTTGGGGAAGTCGAGACTGAATAGAAGCAGATATAATGAAGTTCAAGTTTTTGACGAATTCTCAAAGGGTTTAGTACACGGGAATTTCTTGAATATATCCCCGGGCAGTTTCTTTTGATATTTTCACATAAATGGGTAGCTATGGATATATGAATTTGGTCACGACCATATTTGGGGAAGTCGAGACTGAATAGAAGCAGATATAATGAAGTTCAAGTTTTTGACGAATTCTCAAAGGGTTTAGTACACGGGAATTTCTTGAATATATCCCCGGGCAGCTTCTTTTAATATTTCCACATAAATAAGTCCCTATGGATATATGAATTTGGTTACGACCATATTTGGGGCAATCGGGACTGAATCGAAACAGATATAATGAAGTTCGAGTTTTTGACGAATTTTCAAAGGGGTTAGTACACAGGAATTTCATGAAAATTTCACCCGGAAGTTTCCTTTGATATTTTCACATAAATGGGTCGCTATGGATATATGAATTTGATCACGACCATATTTGGGGCTGTCGGGACTGAATCGTAGCAGATATAATGAAGTTCGAGTTTTTGACGAATTCTCAAAAGGGTTAGTACACGGGAATTTCTTGAAAATATCCCCGGGCAGTTTCTTTTGATATTTTCACATGAATGGGTCCCTATGGATATATGAATTTGGTCACGACCAAATTTGGGGCAGTCGGGACTGAATAGGAGCAGATATAATGAAAGTTCGAGTTTTTAACTAATTCTCAAAGGGGTTAGTACACGGGCATTTCTTGAAAATATCCCCGGGCAGTTTCTTTTGATATTTTCACATAAATGGGTCCCTATGGATATATGAGTTTGGTCACGACCATATTTGGGGCAGTCGGGACTGAATAGGAGCAGATATAATGAAGTTCGAGTTTTTAATGAATTCTCAAAGAGGTTAGTACACAGGAATTTCTTGAAAATATCCCCGGGCAGTTTCTTTTGATATTTTCACATAAATGGGTCGCTATGGATATATGAATTTGGTCACGACCATATTTGGGGAAGTCGAGACTGAATAGAAGCAGATATAATGAAGTTCAAGTTTTTGACGAATTCTCAAAGGGTTTAGTACACGGGAATTTCTTGAATATATCCCCGGGCAGTTTCTTTTGATATTTTCACATAAATGGGTCGCTATGGATATATGAATTTGGTCACGACCATATTTGGGGAAGTCGAGACTGAATAGAAGCAGATATAATGAAGTTCAAGTTTTTGACGAATTCTCAAAGGGTTTAGTACACGGGAATTTCTTGAATATATCCCCGGGCAGCTTCTTTTAATATTTCCACATAAATAAGTCCCTATGGATATATGAATTTGGTTACGACCATATTTGGGGCAATCGGGACTGAATCGAAACAGATATAATGAAGTTCGAGTTTTTGACGAATTTTCAAAGGGGTTAGTACACAGGAATTTCATGAAAATTTCACCCGGAAGTTTCCTTTGATATTTTCACATAAATGGGTCGCTATGGATATATGAATTTGATCACGACCATATTTGGGGCTGTCGGGACTGAATCGTAGCAGATATAATGAAGTTCGAGTTTTTGACGAATTCTCAAAGGGTTAGTACACGAGAATTTCTTGAAAATATCCCCGGGCAGTTTCTTTTGATATTTTCACATGAATGGGTCCCTATGGATATATGAATTTGGTCACGACCAAATTTGGGGCAGTCGGGACTGAATAGGAGCAGATATAATGAAAGTTCGAGTTTTTAACTAATTCTCAAAGGGGTTAGTACACGGGCATTTCTTGAAAATATCCCCGGGCAGTTTCTTTTGATATTTTCACATAAATGGGTCCCTATGGATATATGAGTTTGGTCACGACCATATTTGGGGCAGTCGGGACTGAATAGGAGCAGATATAATGAAGTTCGAGTTTTTGACGAATTCTCAAAGAGGTTAGTACACAGGAATTTCTTGAAAATATCCCCGGGCAGTTTCTTTTGATATTTTCACATAAATGGGTCGCTATGGATATATGAATTTGGTCGGGACCATATTTGGGGAAGTCGAGACTGAATAAAAGCAGAAATAATGAAGTTCAAGTTTTTGACGAATTCTCAAAGGGTTTAGTACACGGGAATTTCTTGAATATATCCCCGGGCAGTTTCTTTTAATATTTCCACATAAATAAGTCCCTATGGATATATGAATTTGGTTACGACCATATTTGGGGCAATCGGGACTGAATCGAAACAGATATAATGAAGTTCGAGTTTTTGACGAATTTTCAAAGGGGTTAGTACACAGGAATTTCATGAAAATTTCACCCGGAAGTTTCCTCTGATATTTTCACATAAATGGGTCCCTCTGGATATATGAATTTGGTCACGACCATATTCGGGGCAGTCGGGACTGAATAGGAGCAGATATAATGAAGTTCGAGTTTTTGACGAATTTTCAAAGGGGTTAGTACACAATAGTTTCATGAAAATTTCACCGGGAAGTTTCTTTTGATATTTTCACATAAATGGGTCCTTATGGATATATGAATTTGGTCACGAACATATTTGGGGCAGTCGGGACTGAATCGTAGCAGATATAATGAAGTTCGAGTTTTTGATGAATTTCCAAAGGGGTTAGTACACGGGCATTTCTTGAAAATATCCCCGGCCAGTTTCTTTTGATATTTTCACATAAATGGGTCCCTATGGATATATGAATTTGGTGACGACCATATTTGGGGCAGTCGAGACTGAATAGGAGCAGATATAATGAAGTTCGAGTTTTTGATGAATTCTCAAAGAGGTTAGTACACAGGAATTTCTTGAAAATATCCCCGGGCAGTTTCTTTTGATATTTTCACATAAATGGGTCGCTATGGATATATGAATTTGGTCACGACCATATTTGGGGAAGTCGAGACTGAATAGAAGCAGATATAATGAAGTTCAAGTTTTTGACGAATTCTCAAAGGGTTTAGTACACGGGAATTTCTTGAATATATCCCCGGGCAGTTTCTTTTGATATTTTCACATAAATGGGTCGCTATGGATATATGAATTTGGTCACGACCATATTTGGGGAAGTCGAGACTGAATAGAAGCAGATATAATGAAGTTCGAGTTTTTGACGAATTCTCAAAGGGGTTAGTACACAGGAATTTCATGAAAATATCCCCGGGGCAGTTTCTTTTGATATTTTCACATAAATGGGTCCCTATGGATATATGAATTTGGTCACGACCGAATTTGGGGTAGTCGGGACTGAATAAGAGCAGATATAATGAAGTTCGAGTTTTTAACGAATTCTCAAAGGGGTTAGTACACGGGCATTTCTTGAAAATATCCCCGGGCAGTTTCTTTTGATATTTTCACATAAATGGGTCCCTCTGGATATATGAATTTGGTCACGACCATATTCGGGGCAGTCGGGACTGAATAGGAGCAGATATAATGAAGTTCGAGTTTTTGACGAATTTTCAAAGGGGTTGGTACACAATAGTTTCATGAAAATTTCACCGGGAAGTTTCTTTTGATATTTTCACATAAATGGCTCCTTATGGATATATGAATTTGGTCACGACCATATTTGGGGCAGTCGGGACTGAATCGTAGCAGATATAATGAAGTTCGAGCTTTTGACGAATTTTCAAAGGGGTAAGTACACGGGAATTTTTTGAAAATATCTTCGGGAAGTTTCTTTTGATATTTTCAAATAAATGGGTCCCTATGGATATATGAATTTGGTCACGACAATATTTGGGGCAGTCGGGACTGAATAGGAGCAGATATAATAAAGTTCGAGTTTTTGACGAATTCTCAAAGGGGTTAGTACACGGGAATTTCTTGAAAATATCCCCGGGCAGTTTCTTTTGATATTTTTACATAAATGGATCCCTATGGATATATGAATTTGGTCACGACCATATTTGGGGCAGTCGGGACTGAATAGGAGCAGATATAATGAAGTTCGAGTTTTTGACGAATTCTCAAAGGGGTTAGTACACAATAGTTTCATGAAAATTTCACCGGGAAGTTTCTTTTGATATTTTCACATAAATGGGTCCTTATGGATATATGAATTTGGTCACGACCATATTTGGGGCAGTCGGGACCGAATCGTAGCAGATATAATGAAGTTCGAGTTTTTGATGAATTTCCAACGGGGTTAGTACACGGGCATTTCTTGAAAATATCCCCGGCCAGTTTCTTTTGATATTTTCACATAAATGGGTCCCTATGGATATATGAATTTGGTTACGACCATATTTGGGGCAGTCGAGACTGAATAGGAGCAGATATAATGAAGTTCGAGTTTTTAATGAATTCTCAAAGAGGTTAGTACACAGGAATTTCTTGAAAATATCCCCGGGCAGTTTCTTTTGATATTTTCACATAAATGGGTCGCTATGGATATATGAATTTGGTCACGACCTTATTTGGGGAAGTCGAGACTGAATAGAAGCAGATATAATGAAGTTCAAGTTTTTGACGAATTCTCAAAGGGTTTAGTACACGGGAATTTCTTGAATATATCCCCGGGCAGTTTCTTTTGATATTTTCACATAAATGGGTCGCTATGGATATATGAATTTGGTCACGACCATATTTGGGGAAGTCGAGACTGAATAGAAGCAGATATAATGAAGTTCAAGTTTTTGACGAATTCTCAAAGGGTTTAGTACACGGGAATTTCTTGAATATATCCCCGGGCAGCTTCTTTTAATATTTCCACATAAATAAGTCCCTATGGATATATGAATTTGGTTACGACCATATTTGGGGCAATCGGGACTGAATCGAAACAGATATAATGAAGTTCGAGTTTTTGACGAATTTTGAAAGGGGTTAGTACACAGGAATTTCATGAAAATTTCACCCGGAAGTTTCCTTTGATATTTTCACATAAATGGGTCGCTATGGATATATGAATTTGATCACGACCATATTTGGGGCTGTCGGGACTGAATCGTAGCAGATATAATGAAGTTCGAGTTTTTGACGAATTCTCAAAAGGGTTAGTACACGGGAATTTCTTGAAAATATCCCCGGGCAGTTTCTTTTGATATTTTCACATGAATGGGTCCCTATGGATATATGAATTTGGTCACGACCAAATTTGGGGCAGTCGGTACTGAATAGGAGCAGATATAATGAAAGTTCGAGTTTTTAACTAATTCTCAAAGGGGTTAGTACACGGGCATTTCTTGAAAATATCCCCGGGCAGTTTCTTTTGATATTTTCACATAAATGGGTCCCTATGGATATATGAGTTTGGTCACGACCATATTTGGGGCAGTCGGGACTGAATAGGAGCAGATATAATGAAGTTCGAGTTTTTGACGAATTCTCAAAGAGGTTAGTACACAGGAATTTCTTGAAAATATCCCCGGGCAGTTTCTCTTGATATTTTCACATAAATGGGTCGCTATGGATATATGAATTTGGTCGCGACCATATTTGGGGAAGTCGAGACTGAATAAAAGCAGAAATAATGAAGTTCAAGTTTTTGACGAATTCTCAAAGGGTTTAGTACACGGGAATTTCTTGAATATATCCCCGGGCAGTTTCTTTTAATATTTCCACATAAATAAGTCCCTATGGATATATGAATTTGGTTACGACCATATTTGGGGCAATCGGGACTGAATCGAAACAGATATAATGAAGTTCGAGTTTTTGACGAATTTTCAAAGGGGTTAGTACACAGGAATTTCATGAAAATTTCACCCGGAAGTTTCCTCTGATATTTTCACATAAATGGGTCCCTATGGATATATGAATTTGGTCACGACCAAATTTGGGGCAGTCGGGACTGAATAGGAGCAGATATAATGAAGTTCGAGTTTTTAACGAATTCTCAAAGGGGTTAGTACACGGGCATTTCTTGAAAATATCCCCGGGCAGTTTCTTTTGATATTTTCACATAAATGGGTCCCTCTGGATATATGAATTTGGTCACGACCATATTCGGGGCAGTCGGGACTGAATAGGAGCAGATATAATGAAGTTCGAGTTTTTGACGAATTTTCAAAGGGGTTAGTACACAATAGTTTCATGAAAATTTCACCGGGAAGTTTCTTTTGATATTTTCACATAAATGGGTCCTTATGGATATATGAATTTGGTCACGACCATATTTGGGGCAGTCGGGACTGAATCGTAGCAGATATAATGAAGTTCGAGTTTTTGATGAATTTCCAAAGGGGTTAGTACACGGGCATTTCTTGAAAATATCCCCGGCCAGTTTCTTTTGATATTTTCACATAAATGGGTCCCTATGGATATATGAATTTGGTGACGACCATATTTGGGGCAGTCGAGACTGAATAGGAGCAGATATAATGAAGTTCGAGTTTTTGATGAATTCTCAAAGAGGTTAGTACACAGGAATTTCTTGAAAATATCCCCGGGCAGTTTCTTTTGATATTTTCACATAAATGGGTCGCTATGGATATATGAATTTGGTCACGACCATATTTGGGGAAGTCGAGACAGAATAGAAGCAGATATAATGAAGTTCAAGTTTTTGACGAATTCTCAAAGGGTTTAGTACACGGGAATTTCTTGAATATATCCCCGGGCAGTTTCTTTTGATATTTTCACATAAATGGGTCGCTATGGATATATGAATTTGGTCACGACCATATTTGGGGAAGTCGAGACTGAATAGAAGCAGATATAATGAAGTTCGAGTTTTTGACGAATTCTCAAAGGGGTTAGTACACAGGAATTTCATGAAAATATCCCCGGGGCAGTTTCTTTTGATATTTTCACATAAATGGGTCCCTATGGATATATGAATTTGGTCACGACCGAATTTGGGGTAGTCGGGACTGAATAAGAGCAGATATAATGAAGTTCGAGTTTTTAACGAATTCTCAAAGGGGTTAGTACACGGGCATTTCTTGAAAATATCCCCGGGCAGTTTCTTTTGATATTTTCACATAAATGGGTCCCTCTGGATATATGAATTTTGTCACGACCATATTCGGGGCAGTCGGGACTGAATAGGAGCAGATATAATGAAGTTCGAGTTTTTGACGAATTTTCAAAAGGGTTAGTACACAATAGTTTCATGAAAATTTCACCGGGAAGTTTCTTTTGATATTTTCATATAAATGGGTCCTTATGGATATATGAATTTGGTCACGACCATATTTGGGGCAGTCGGGACTGAATCGTAGCAGATATAATGAAGTTCGAGCTTTTGACGAATTTTCAAAGGGGTAAGTACACGGGAATTTTTTGAAAATATCTCCGGGAAGTTTCTTTTGATATTTACAAATAAATGGGTCCCTATGGATATATGAATTTGGTCACGACAATATTTGGGGCAGTCGGGACTGAATAGGAGCAGATATAATAAAGTTCGAGTTTTTGACGAATTCTCAAAGGGGTTAGTACACGGGAATTTCTTGAAAATATCCCCGGGCAGTTTCTTTTGATATTCTTACATAAATGGATCCTTATGGATATATGAATTTGGTCACGACCATATTTGGGGCAGTCGGGACTGAATAGGAGTAGATATAATGAAGTTTGAGTTTTTGACGAATTCTCAAAGGGGTTAGTACACAATAGTTTCATGAAAATTTCACCGGGAAGTTTCTTTTGATATTTTCACTTAAATGGGTCCTTATGGATATATGAATTTGGTCACGACCATATTTGGGGTAGTCGGGACCGAATCGTAGCAGATATAATGAAGTTCGAGTTTTTCATGAATTTCCAAAGGGGTTAGTACACGGGCATTTCTTGAAAATATCCCCGGCCAGTTTCTTTTGATATTTTCACATAAATGGGTCCCTATGGATATATGAATTTGGTTACGACCATATTTGGGGCAGTCGAGACTGAATAGGAGCAGATATAATGAAGTTCGAGTTTTTAATGAATTCTCAAAGAGGTTAGTACACAGGAATTTCTTGAAAATATCCCCGGGCAGTTTCTTTTGATATTTTCACATAAATGGGTCGCTATGGATATATGAATTTGGTCACGACCATATTTGGGGAAGTCGAGACTGAATAGAAGCAGATATAATGAAGTTCAAGTTTTTGACGAATTCTCAAAGGGTTTAGTACACGGGAATTTCTTGAATATATCCCCGGGCAGTTTCTTTTGATATTTTCACATAAATGGGTCGCTATGGATATATGAATTTGGTCACGACCATATTTGGGGAAGTCGAGACTGAATAGAAGCAGATATAATGAAGTTCAAGTTTTTGACGAATTCTCAAAGGGTTTAGTACACGGGAATTTCTTGAATATATCCCCGGGCAGCTTCTTTTATATTTCCACATAAATAAGTCCCTATGGATATATGAATTTGGTTACGACCATATTTGGGGCAATCGGGACTGAATCGAAACAGATATAATGAAGTTCGAGTTTTTGACGAATTTTCAAAGGGGTTAGTACACAGGAATTTCATGAAAATTTCACCCGGAAGTTTCCTTTGATATTTTCACATAAATGGGTCGCTATGGATATATGAATTTGATCACGACCATATTTGGGGCTGTCGGGACTGAATCGTAGCAGATATAATGAAGTTCGAGTTTTTGACGAATTCTCAAAAGGGTTAGTACACGGGAATTTCTTGAAAATATCCCCGGGCAGTTTCTTTTGATATTTTCACATGAATGGGTCCCTATGGATATATGAATTTGGTCACGACCAAATTTGGGGCAGTCGGGACTGAATAGGAGCAGATATAATGAAAGTTCGAGTTTTTAACTAATTCTCAAAGGGGTTAGTACACGGGCATTTCTTGAAAATATCCCCGGGCAGTTTCTTTTGATATTTTCACATAAATGGGTCCCTATGGATATATGAGTTTGGTCACGACCATATTTGGGGCAGTCGGGACTGAATAGGAGCAGATATAATGAAGTTCGAGTTTTTGACGAATTCTCAAAGAGGTTAGTACACAGGAATTTCTTGAAAATATCCCCGGGCAGTTTCTTTTGATATTTTCACATAAATGGGTCGCTATGGATATATGAATTTGGTCGCGACCATATTTGGGGAAGTCGAGACTGAATAAAAGCAGAAATAATGAAGTTCAAGTTTTTGACGAATTCTCAAAGGGTTTAGTACACGGGAATTTCTTGAATATATCCCCGGGCAGTTTCTTTTAATATTTCCACATAAATAAGTCCCTATGGATATATGAATTTGGTTACGACCATATTTGGGGCAATCGGGACTGAATCGAAACAGATATAATGAAGTTCGAGTTTTTGACGAATTTTCAAAGGGGTTAGTACACAGGAATTTCATGAAAATTTCACCCGGAAGTTTCCTCTGATATTTTCACATAAATGGGTCCCTATGGATATATGAATTTGGTCACGACCAAATTTGGGGCAGTCGGGACTGAATAGGAGCAGATATAATGAAGTTCGAGTTTTTAACGAATTCTCAAAGGGGTTAGTACACGGGCATTTCTTGAAAATATCCCCGGGCAGTTTCTTTTGATATTTTCACATAAATGGGTCCCTCTGGATATATGAATTTGGTCACGACCATATTCGGGGCAGTCGGGACTGAATAGGAGCAGATATAATGAAGTTCGAGTTTTTGACGATTTTTCAAAGGGGTTAGTACACAATAGTTTCTTGAAAATTTCACCGGGAAGTTTCTTTTGATATTTTCACATAAATGGGTCCTTATGGATATATGAATTTGGTCACGACCATATTTGGGGCAGTCGTGACTGAATCGTAGCAGATATAATGAAGTTCGAGTTTTTGATGAATTTCCAAAGGGGTTAGTACACGGGCATTTCTTGAAAATATCCCCGGCCAGTTTCTTTTGATATTTTCACATAAATGGGTCCCTATGGATATATGAATTTGGTGACGACCATATTTGGGGCAGTCGAGACTGAATAGGAGCAGATATAATGAAGTTCGAGTTTTTGATGAATTCTCAAAGAGGTTAGTACACAGGAATTTCTTGAAAATATCCCCGGGCAGTTTCTTTTGATATTTTCACATAAATGGGTCGCTATGGATATATGAATTTGGTCACGACCATATTTGGGGAAGTCGAGACTGAATAGAAGTAGATATAATGAAGTTCAAGTTTTTGACGAATTCTCAAAGGGTTTAGTACACGGGAATTTCTTGAATATATCCCCGGGCAGTTTCTTTTGATATTTTCACATAAATGGGTCGCTATGGATATATGAATTTGGTCACGATCATATTTGGGGAAGTCGAGACTGAATAGAAGCAGATATAATGAAGTTCGAGTTTTTGACGAATTCTCAAAGGGGTTAGTACACAGGAATTTCATGAAAATATCCCCGGGCAGTTTCTTTTGATATTATCACATAAATGGGTCTCTATGGTTATATGAATTTGGTCACGACCATATTTGGGGCAGTCGGGACTGAATAGGAGCAGATATAATGAAAGTTCGAGTTTTTGACGAATTTTCAAAGGGGTTAGTACACAGGAATTTCATGAAAATTTCACCCGGAAGTTTCCTTTGATATTTTCACATAAATGGGTCGCTATGGATATATGAATTTGATCACGACCATATTTGGGGCGGTCGGGACTGAATCGTAGCAGATATAATGAAGTTCGAGTTTTTGACGAATTCTCAAAAGGGTTAGTACACGGGAATTTCTTGAAAATATCCTCGGGCAGTTTCTTTTGATATTTTCACATAAATGGGTCCCTCTGGATATATGAATTTGGTCACGACCATATTCGGGGCAGTCGGGACTGAATAGGAGCAGATATAATGAAGTTCGAGTTTTTGACGAATTTTCAAAGGGGTTAGTACACAATAGTTTCATGAAAATTTCACCGGGAAGTTTCTTTTGATATTTTCACATAAATGGGTCCTTATGGATATATGAATTTGGTCACTGATAAGTGGTATTTATACACACTTATAGGCCTTCATTTCCACTTAAATTGGTTGGTTGTACTTAAGTGTTTAGTGTCTTTTGATGTGTTTTTAGTGTTTTTTTGTGCAGGTCACGAGTTGAGGTGATGAAGTGATTTTCTATCATTTTAGGTTGTTTTTGGTGCATTATTTGCAAGAATAGAGAATTGTGGATTCATCGCGACTTGGGATTTTGTGGGTATATCTTCTACAAACCCTCACGAGAGCACACTCGTCCACTAGAGCTATCTAGGGGTTTAAAGGGCTTGTTGCATATGCTAAATGCAACCGTGATCACCTACGGAAGTGGTACTAGAGCGAGGAAGGGCATGCACGCGAGAACGAGCTGAAAACGAAGAAACAGGCTGCCAGTGGCAGAAAGTAGCGCCCCCGCGCTAACTCTTAGCGCGCCCGCGCTAGTCCAAAGTCAGAAAGTAGCGCCCCCGCGCTAACTTCTAGCGCGCCCGCGCTACATTAAAGCCAACTAGCGCGCCTGCGCTAGTTTAGCGCGGCCGCGCCCAGCAGAAGTGTTCCGGGCCGATTTTTACAGCTTTTCTGACGGATTTTAGCAGCGGTCGAGGCCCGGTTGACTTGGTCAATTTATTTTAAATTCTCATGTGTAAAACCCTGGCCTCCAAGTAGTTTTAGTAGAGAACAATATCATAGATAGTTAGTTATTCAAGTACATTATCAGTTTTGTAGTAGATCGTTCTTCGCGCGGAAGTGACAGTTTCGAGCGAGATCGTGAACATCAAATCTGTAACGTTGTGTTCTTTATCATTAATTCAAGTACTTTTATTCTATTTAATTCTCGTCTTTTCTTTATCATGCTTTCACTAGAACCCATGATGTCGATTAGTTCGATTATGAACTAACCGCCTTCATGGGATTCTAATGGATTTATCGATGTAGTCTAGTAACGAATATTAATTATGTGATTTTGTGACGTATGTTGATATCTTTGCATGAGCCGTGCTTATTCTTCTTAGGAGCGTAGCTAACTTCTAAGTTGTTTGTTAATTCTTTCTGAAGCGAGAGTGGATGATTGAATTTAGAACTATGCCATGTAAACATAGGATTATGTGAATGAAGCATAATTTGTGGTAGACTTGAACTATTTTTATCACCCTGTGTAATCACGATAGACGACTTGTTATTAAACCTCTCTGCTTACACTACCGCTATAGAGATATAGGGTCTGAGCTTTGTTGGTGTCCATGAGATTTCTGTCTTAATTGTGGATTTTGATTGGTATGATATGTGTGCAACGAGAGTTGGCATGTATTACTTTCGTGTTGTCTGATTAGGGTCAACAGTCGCATGTTAATCAGTAATTTCAATTCTAGATGAATTCGATAATGAAGTTAGAATCCCATGTGTTTTCCTATTCTGAATTTGATTAGTAAATTTAGCTATTAGTATAAAAGAAACCATCCTTGTTAATTGTCTTGGCAGTGAAGATTGATCATACATTGTTGTATAGGTGCATATTCTTAATTCACCAGTCTCTGTGGGAACGAACTTAATATATTACTTGTGATCACGTGCGCTTGCGTGTAGATTTTTGCGAACAAGTTTTTGGCGCCGCTGCCGGGGACTCGGTGTTAGTTAATTAGTTTACGTACTTGTCATCAGTGTGCATTAAAATTCACTGACTCAGATTCTTTTCTCACTTTTCTTAGTTGTTGTTGTATCTATTGTTTTTGTTTAGTTATTTATAATGTTTCCTTTGCCTCCTTGGGACTTCAGTTCCAAGTGAGGTAGCTTTTACTGCGTTTTTGGCTGTGTTTGTGCTGTTACAGGGTTACAATGGAAGAAGTCGATACCTTTGCACTTCTATCTTCCATAGTTGAGGCATATTCGTCGAAAGCTACAGAGCCGACCTTGTATCCGATGAGTGTCGATGAGATGTCACAAGTTGCCCCTACAACATACAGCTTTTGTCAAGTTTGTGGTGTTCAGGGTCACTATAGTTATGAATGCTCTTATAACCACTTCAACTCTCAGAATACTCAGTCGGGACATGGATATAATTATCAAGAAGGATATGAGTACAATCAGTATTCTAATTCTTATGATCAAGAATGGATGGATCAACCAGATTTCTCTTACATGGACAACAATTTTGGTGATTTCCCATATCATGGTCAACATCAATTTCAAGAACAAAAATTTCAGCAACAATGTTATGAAGAACCTCCAATGCAACAATATGATCAGTTTGAGCAACAGTATTATCAGCCTCAATATGAGCAACCACAATCTCAACAGTATCGATATCCTCAAGTACAAGATCTACAGGTTCCTCAACCCACTGTAGAAGTGCCTTCTGATCAAACAAATGAGGTATATGATATGTTGGTAAACATAAACAAGACGCTTAAGGAACTCAAGGCTACACAACTGATGATGGAGGCTCGACTTGAGCGGTTAGCTAGTTCTTTTACTGTCGAACAACCCGATTCTTCCCCACTTATAGCCACCCAAGTTGAAGATGACATAAATGCTACCATTCTTACAAATGATGGAGATTGTGATAGTTTTTCGACCTGGGATGATGATGTGCCTATTAATAAAGAGGAAGATCGTGTCGCTGACGGCAAAATCGATGAAGTTGTTGTTGTGGACCGTGTGG
The DNA here is from genome assembly GCF_001625215.2 of Daucus carota subsp. sativus. Taxonomy (NCBI): domain Eukaryota; kingdom Viridiplantae; phylum Streptophyta; class Magnoliopsida; order Apiales; family Apiaceae; genus Daucus; species Daucus carota. The sequence goes on from NC_030383.2 coordinate 20,650,620, forward strand.
GCGATGATGAGGTGCGTGAAAAAAGCAATATCGAGTTGATCGTAGTTTCTCCTACACCAGGTGTGCTTGAATTACATTTCCTGAAGGGGATTAGCTCAATCAAGGTTGCTCCATGTTCTGATATTGAAAATTTGGCTTTCAATCCAACCTCTACCCCTATACTTGAGAGTACATGTTTTAAAGCTGACATGATGATTGTCCAAGATGATCTTACACAAAATCTGGTGGGTTATCCAGTCCAAAAGGCTCTTACACTTCAACTCTTGGAAAAAGAGGATAGCAATTTCATCTCTTTATTCAGTGACATGAAAGGCCAAGAAGTTCTTATGACTCCTGTGAAAGTGAAGAGTTCTGAAAAACCACCACCCGAGCCTCCACCTTGTGTGAAAGTCGAAGGAGTTCGGTCCTTTAATGGATGTGAATTTTTTCGTTGTTTTATCACAAAGTTCTCTGAAAGTATAAATGTCGATCAATGGTTACTTCTTGAAGTGACAATTAAGTTTACTAACGTTTGTTTGGAGACTTTCTACAGGACAAAGACAATATTTGATGCTCTTGATTTTATTTGTGGTGGCGAGATTTTGTTTGAGAAAGTGAATACCCCATTTCTTAAACCTAAGCAATATCCTCCACCGGATTCACCTCCGGCAGAGGAGGGGGAGGACTCCGATTAGGTACGTGTTCGCTCTAGCCTTTTTACCGCTTTCAATGGGGACATTGAAAATTTTAAGTTTGGGGGTGGTAATCTAAGGAAGAGCATATTATTATAATTTTTTTTTATTGCATGTGTTAGTTAGTTCATGTAGTTCACGTTTTTTTATTTTGCTTTGATTATTTCTCACATTTTTTTTATTTTTCTCAATTTTTTTATTTTACATGTTTAGTAGTAATTGTTGTAGTTAGTATCACGAGCATTTGCATGAATTATGAAGTTAAGCCAAGTTAATTGCTTATGATGAGTTATGTGCGTAGTTCTTGATTAGTAGTTTCAATTGCAATGCTAGGTTAGTACTTGGAAATTGCTTGTGTTGGAATTTGTAATTCACATATGTTCTTGAGATAGGATTTAGACGAAATTCCATGAATTCTAGGATTGAATTGAACACCCTTCAGCTTAGGTCTGTAAATCTTAAGTTTGGGGGAACTGAGGGGTAGATATGCCTTTCTAAAAAAAAATAGTAGTAAATAAATTCACTAGAAAAAATAAGTGGTAGAATTAACTAGGTTGAGCTCATTAGTACTCGAGTAATTAAGTCTGAGGGGACTTTGTGCCTAACAACCTAAAGCCCTTTGTGGTTTGGGATTGTTGACCCAACGCTCGCTACATGGGTACTAGTGCATAAATCTTTAGGGATCTCAACCATTGCACAGTTAAATAAACCACTAGAATAGAGTGAATAATTGGTGTGTGAAGTCTTGTGGTGTTCGTAACGCATTTACACTGCGAAGCGCTCTGACCTTAGACCGAGCAATTAATCACCAATAGAAAAAGAAAAAAAAATAATATAGTGAATAAAATAGAAGGGTGTGGACATTCTTTGGGACCTTGGCTTTTAGTTGGACTTGAGTGACGGGGTGTTAGTTTTAAACTTTTACGATTCTTGATTGGGATTCTGTGGGAGTAGTAGTTTTTGTCTTGTCTCAATAAAAGAGCATGCTTGCACACACTGGCACTCCACACTTGTAAATAGAAGGGTAATTGACTTAGTAGCGAGAGAGATGAATTTCGAGAACATTAGCACAATCTGAGGTATTATAATTGGCAAGGCAATTACTTCATAGTTTACTCATTCATCACGTAGTTGCATTCATGCATTGCATTGTATTATTGTATAGTGTCGTTGACGCTTGAGGACAAGCATCAGTTTAAGTTTGGGGGTGTGATAAGTGGTATTTATACACACTTATAGGCCTTCATTTCCACTTAAATTGGTTGGTTGTACTTAAGTGTTTAGTGTCTTTTGATGTGTTTTTAGTGTTTTTTTGTGCAGGTCACGAGTTGAGGTGATGAAGTGATTTTCTATCATTTTAGGTTGTTTTTGGTGCATTATTTGCAAGAATAGAGAATTGTGGATTCATCGCGACTTGGGATTTTGTGGGTATATCTTCTACAAACCCTCACGAGAGCACACTCGTCCACTAGAGCTATCTAGGGGTTTAAAGGGCTTGTTGCATATGCTAAATGCAACCGTGATCACCTACGGAAGTGGTACTAGAGCGAGGAAGGGCATGCACGCGAGAACGAGCTGAAAACGAAGAAACAGGCTGCCAGTGGCAGAAAGTAGCGCCCCCGCGCTAACTCTTAGCGCGCCCGCGCTAGTCCAAAGTCAGAAAGTAGCGCCCCCGCGCTAACTTCTAGCGCGCCCGCGCTACATTAAAGCCAACTAGCGCGCCTGCGCTAGTTTAGCGCGGCCGCGCCCAGCAGAAGTGTTCCGGGCCGATTTTTACAGCTTTTCTGACGGATTTTAGCAGCGGTCGAGGCCCGGTTGACTTGGTCAATTTATTTTAAATTCTCATGTGTAAAACCCTAGCCTCCAAGTAGTTTTAGTAGAGAACAATATCATAGATAGTTAGTTATTCAAGTACATTATCAGTTTTGTAGTAGATCGTTCTTCGCGAGGAAGTGACAGTTTCGAGCGAGATCGTGAACATCAAATCTGTAACGTTGTGTTCTTTATCATTAATTCAAGTACTTTTATTCTATTTAATTCTCGTCTTTTCTTTATCATGCTTTCACTAGAACCCATGATGTCGATTAGTTCGATTATGAACTAACCGCCTTCATGGGATTCTAATGGATTTATCGATGTAGTCTAGTAACGAATATTAATTATGTGATTTTGTGACGTATGTTGATATCTTTGCATGAGCCGTGCTTATTCTTCTTAGGAGCGTAGCTAACTTCTAAGTTGTTTGTTAATTCTTTCTGAAGCGAGAGTGGATGATTGAATTTAGAACTATGCCATGTAAACATAGGATTATGTGAATGAAGCATAATTTGTGGTAGACTTGAACTATTTTTATCACCCTGTGTAATCACGATAGACGACTTGTTATTAAACCTCTCTGCTTACACTACCGCTATAGAGATATAGGGTCTGAGCTTTGTTGGTGTCCATGAGATTTCTGTCTTAATTGTGGATTTTGATTGGTATGATATGTGTGCAACGAGAGTTGGCATGTATTACTTTCGTGTTGTCTGATTAGGGTCAACAGTCGCATGTTAATCAGTAATTTCAATTCTAGATGAATTCGATAATGAAGTTAGAATCCCATGTGTTTTCCTATTCTGAATTTGATTAGTAAATTTAGCTATTAGTATAAAAGAAACCATCCTTGTTAATTGTCTTGGCAGTGAAGATTGATCATACATTGTTGTATAGGTGCATATTCTTAATTCACCAGTCTCTGTGGGAACGAACTTAATATATTACTCGTGATCACGTGCGCTTGCGTGTAGATTTTTGCGAACAGTCACGACCATATTTGGGGCAGTCGGGACTGAATCGTAGCAGATATAATGAAGTTCGAGCTTTTGACGAATTTTCAAAGGGGTAAGTACACGGGAATTTTTTGAAAATATCTCCGGGAAGTTTTTTTGATATTTTCAAATAAATGGGTCCCTATGGATATATGAATTTGGTCACGACAATATTTGGGGCAGTCGGGACTGAATAGGAGCAGATATAATAAAGTTCGAGTTTTTGACGAATTCTCAAAGGGGTTAGTACACGGGAATTTCTTGAAAATATCCCCGGGCAGTTTCTTTTGATATTTTTACATAAATGGATCCCTATGGATATATGAATTTGGTCACGACCATATTTGGGGCAGTCGGGACTGAATAGGAGCAGATATAATGAAGTTCGAGTTTTTGACGAATTCTCAAAGGGGTTAGTACACAATAGTTTCATGAAAATTTCACCGGGAAGTTTCTTTTGATATTTTCACATAAATGGGTCCTTATGGATATATGAATTTGGTCACGACCATATTTGGGGCAGTCGGGACCGAATCGTAGCAGATATAATGAAGTTCGAGTTTTTGATGAATTTCCAAAGGGGTTAGTACACGGGCATTTCTTGAAAATATCCCCGGCCAGTTTCTTTTGATATTTTCACATAAATGGGTCCCTATGGATATATGAATTTGGTTACGGCCATATTTGGGGCAGTCGAGACTGAATAGGAGCAGATATAATGAAGTTCGAGTTTTTAATGAATTCTCAAAGAGGTTAGTACACAGGAATTTCTTGAAAATATCCCCGGGCAGTTTCTTTTGATATTTTCACATAAATGGGTCGCTATGGATATATGAATTTGGTCACGACCATATTTGGGGAAGTCGAGACTGAATAGAAGCAGATATAATGAAGTTCAAGTTTTTGACGAATTCTCAAAGGGTTTAGTACACGGGAATTTCTTGAATATATCCCCGGGCAGTTTCTTTTGATATTTTCACATAAATGGGTCGCTATGGATATATGAATTTGGTCACGACCATATTTGGGGAAGTCGAGACTGAATAGAAGCAGATATAATGAAGTTCAAGTTTTTGACGAATTCTCAAAGGGTTTAGTACACGGGAATTTCTTGAATATATCCCCGGGCAGCTTCTTTTAATATTTCCACATAAATAAGTCCCTATGGATATATGAATTTGGTTACGACCATATTTGGGGTAATCGGGACTTAATCGAAACAGATATAATGGGAGTTTTTGACGAATTCTCAAAGGGGTTAGTACACCGGAGTTTCATGAAAATTTCACCGGTAATTTTCTTTTAATATTTTCACATTAATGGGTCCCTATGGATATATGAATTCGGTCACGACCGTATTTGGGGAAGTCGGGACTGAATAGGAGGAGATATAATGAAGTTCAAGTTTTTGACGAATTCTCAAAGGGTTTTGTACACGGGAATTTCTTGAATATATCCCCGGGCAGTTTCTTTTAATATTTCCACATAAATGGGTCCCTACGGATATATGAATTTGGCGACGACCATATTTGGGCAATCGGGATTGAATCGAAACAAATATAATGAAGTTCGAGTTTTTGATGAATTTTCAAAGGGGTTAGTACACGGGATTTCTTGAAAATATCCCCGGGCAGTTTCTTTTGATATTTTCACATAAATGGGTCCCTATTGATATATGAATTTGGTCACGACCATATTTGGGGTGTCGGGACTGAATAGGAGCAGATATAATGAAGTTCGAGTTTTTGACGAATTCTCAAAGGGGTTAGTACACAGGAATTTCATGAAAATATCCCCGGGCAGTTTCTTTTGATATTTTCACATAAATGGGTCCCTATGGATATATGAATTTGGTCACGACCAAATTTGCGGCAGTCGGGACTGAATAGGAGCAGATATAATGAAGTTCGAGTTTTTAACGAATTCTCAAAAGGGTTAGTACACAGGCATTTCTTGAAAATATACCCGGACAGTTTCTTTTGATATTTTCATATAAATGGGTCCCTATGGATATATGAATTTGGTCACGACCATATTTGGGGCAGTCGGGACTGAATAGGAGCAGATATAATGAAGTTCGAGTTTTTGACGAATTCTCAAAGGGGTTAGTACACAGGAATTTCATGAAAATATCCCCGGGCAGTTTCTTTTGATATTATCACATAAATGGGTCCCTATGGTTATATGAATTTGGTCGCGACCATATTTGGGGCAGTCGGGACTGAATAGGAGCAGATATAATGAAGTTCGAGTTTTTGACGAATTCTCAAAGGGGTTAGTACACAGGAATTTCATGAAAATATCCCCAGGCAGTTTCTTTTGATATTTTCACATAAATGGGTCCCTCTGGATATATGAATTTGGTCACGACCATATTCGGGGCAGTACGGACTGAATAGGAGCAGATATAATGAAGTTCGAGTTTTTGACGAATTTTCAAAGGGGCTAGTACACAATAGTTTCATGAAAATTTCACCGGGAAGTTTCTTTTGATATTTTCACATAAATGGGTCCCTATGGATATATGAATTTGGTCACGACAATATTTGGGGCAGTCGGGACTTAATAGGAGCAGATATAATAAAGTTCGAGTTTTTGACGAATTCTCAAAGGGGTTAGTACACGGGAATTTCTTGAAAATATCCCCGGGCAGTTTCTTTTGATATTTTTACATAAATGGGTCCCTATGGATATATGAATTTGGTCACGACCATATTTGGGGCAGTCGGGACTGAATAGGAGCAGATATAATGAAGTTCGAGTTTTTGACGAATTCTCAAAGGGGTTAGTACACAATAGTTTCATGAAAATTTCACCGTGAAGTTTCTTTTGATATTTTCACATAAATGGGTCCTTATGGATATATGAATTTGGTCACGGCCATATTTGGGGCAGTCGGGACCGAATCGTAGCAGATATAATGAAGTTCGAGTTTTTGATGAATTTTCAAAGGGGTTAGTACACGGGCATTTCTTGAAAATATCCCCAGCCAGTTTCTTTTGATATTTTCACATAAATGGGTCACTATGGATATATGAATTTGGTCACGACCATATTTGGGGCTGTCGGGACTTAATAGAAGCAGATATAATGAAGTTCGAGTTTTTGACGAATTCTCAAAGAGGTTAGTACACAGGAATTTCTTGAAAATATCCCCGGGCAGTTTCTTTTGATATTTTCACATAAATGGGTCGCTATGGATATATGAATTTGGTCACGGCCATATTTGGGGAAGTCGAGACTGAATAGAAGCAGATATAATGAAGTTCAAGTTTTTGACGAATTCTCAAAGGGTTTAGTACACAAGAATTTCTTGAATATATCCCCGGGCAGTTTCTTTTAATATTTCCACATAAATAGGTCCCTGTGAATATATGAATTTGATCACGACCATATTTGGGGCAATCGGGGCTGAATCGAAACAGATATAATGAAGTTTGAGTTTTTGACGAATTCTCAAAGGGGTTAGTACACAGAAATTTCATGAAAATTTCACCCAGAAGTTTCTTTTGATATTTTCACATAAATGGGTCCCTATGGATATATGAATTTGATCACGACCATATTTGGGGAGGTCGGGACTGAATCGTAGCAGATATAATGAAGTTCGAGTTTTTGACGAATTCTCAAAAGGGTTAGTACACGGGAATTTCTTGAAAATATCCCCGGGCAGTTTCTTTTGATATTTTCACATGAATGGGTCCCTATGGATATATGAATTTGGTCACGACCAAATTTGGGGCAGTCGGGACTGAATAGGAGCAGATATAATGAAAGTTCGAGTTTTTAACTAATTCTCAAAGGGGTTAGTACACGGGCATTTCTTGAAAATATCCCCGGGCAGTTTCTTTTGATATTTTCACATAAATGGGTCCCTATGGTTATATGAATTTGGTCACGACCATATTTGGGGCAGTCGGGACTGAATAGGAGCAGATATAATGAAGTTCGAGTTTTTGACGAATTCTCAAAGGGGTTAGTACACAGGAATTTCATGAAAATATCCCCAGACAGTTTCTTTTGATATTTTCACATAAATGGGTCCCTATGGATATATGAATTTGGTCACGACCATATTCGGGGCAGTACAGACTGAATAGGAGCAGATATAATGAAGTTCGAGTTTTTGACGAATTTTCAAAGGGGTTAGTACACAATAGTTTCATGAAAATTTCACCGGGAAGTTTCTTTTGATATTTTCACATAAATCGGTCCCTATGGATATATGAATTTGGTCACGACAATATTTGGGGCAGTCGGGACTGAATAGGAGCAGATATAATAAAGTTCGAGTTTTTGACGAATTCTCAAAGGGGTTAGTACACGGGAATTTCTTGAAAATATCCCCGGGCAGTTTCTTTTGATATTTTTACATAAATGGGTCCCTATGGATATATGAATTTGGTCACGACCATATTTGGGGCAGTCGGGACTGAATAGGAGCAGATATAATGTAGTTCGAGTTTTTGACGAATTCTCAAAGGGGTTAGTACACAATAGTTTCATGAAAATTTCACCGTGAAGTTTCTTTTGATATTTTCACATAAATGGGTCCTTATGGATATATGAATTTGGTCACGGCCATATTTGGGGCAGTTGGGACCGAATCGTAGCAGATATAATGAAGTTCGAGTTTTTGATGAATTTTCAAAGGGGTTAGTACACGGGCATTTCTTGAAAATATCCCCGGCCAGTTTCTTTTGATATTTTCACATGAATGGGTCCCTATGGATATATGAATTTGGTCACGACCATATTTGGGGCTGTCGGGACTGAATAGAAGCAGATATAATGAAGTTCGAGTTTTTGACGAATTCTCAAAGAGGTTAGTACACAGGAATTTCTTGAAAATATCCCCGGGCAGTTTCTTTTGATATTTTCACATAAATGGGTCGCTATGGATATATGAATTTGGTCACGACCATATTTGGGGAAGTCGAGACTGAATAGAAGCAGATATAATGAAGTTCAAGTTTTTGACGAATTCTCAAAGGGTTTAGTACACAAGAATTTCTTGAATATATCCCCGGGCAGTTTCTTTTAATATTTCCACATAAATAGGTCCCTGTGAATATATGAATTTGATCACGACCATATTTGGGGCAATCGGGGCTGAATCGAAACAGATATAATGAAGTTTGAGTTTTTGACGAATTCTCAAAGGGGTTAGTACACAGAAATTTCATGAAAATTTCACCCAGAAGTTTCTTTTGATATTTTCACATAAATGGGTCCCTATGGATATATGAATTTGATCACGACCATATTTGGGGAGGTCGGGACTGAATCGTAGCAGATATAATGAAGTTCGAGTTTTTGACGAATTCTCAAAAGGGTTAGTACACGGCAATTTCTTGAAAATATCCCCGGGCAGTTTCTTTTGATATTTTCACATGAATGGGTCCCTATGGATATATGAATTTGGTCACGACCAAATTTGGGGCAGTCGGGACTGAATAGGAGCAGATATAATGAAAGTTCGAGTTTTTAACTAATTCTCAAAGGGGTTAGTACACGGGCATTTCTTGAAAATATCCCCGGGCAGTTTCTTTTGATATTTTCACATAAATGGGTCCCTATGGATATATGAATTTGGTCACGACCATATTTGGGGCAGTCAGGACTGAATAGGAGCAGATATAATGAAGTTCGAGTTTTTGACTAATTCTCAAAGGGGTTAGTACACAGGAATTTCATGAAAATATCCCCGGCAGTTTCTTTTGATATTATCACATAAATGGGTCCCTATGGTATATGAATTTGGTCACGACCATATTTGGGGAAGTCAGGACTGAATAGGAGCAGATATAATGAAGTTCGAGTTTTTGACGAATTCTCAAAGGGGTTAGTACACAGGAATTTCATGAAAATATCCCCAGGACAGTTTCTTTTGATATTTTCACATAAATGGGTCCCTATGGATATATGAATTTGGTCACGACCAAATTGGGGCAGTCGGGACTGAATAGGAGAAGATATAAGAAGTTCGAGCTTTTGACGAATTTTCAAAGGGGTAAGTACACGGAATTTTTCAAAATATCCCCGGGAAGTTTCTTTTGATATTTTCAAATAAATGGGTCCCTATGGATATATGAATTTGGTTACGACCATATTTGGGGCAGTCGGGACTGAATAGGAGCAGATATAATGAAGTTCGAGTTTTTGACGAATTCTCAAAGAGGTTAGTACACAGGAATTTCTTGAAAATATCCCCGGGCAGTTTCTTTTGATATTTTCACATAAATGGGTCGCTATGGATATATGAATTTGGTCACGACCATATTTGGGGAAGTCGAGACTGAATAGAAGCAGATATAATGAAGTTCAAGTTTTTGACGAATTCTCAAAGGGTTTAGTACACGGGAATTTCTTGAATATATCCCCGGGAAGTTTCTTTTAATATTTCCACATAAATAGGTCCCTATGGATATATGAATTTGGTTACGACCATATTTGGGGCAATCGGGGCTGAATCGAAACAGATATAATGAAGTTTGAGTTTTTGACGAATTCTCAAAGGAGTTAGTACACAGAAATTTCATGAAAATTTCACCTAGAAGTTTCTTTTGATATTTTCACATAAATGGGTCCCTATGGATATATGAATTTGATCACGACCATATTTGGGGCGGTCGGGACTGAATCGTAGCAGATATAATGAAGTTCGAGTTTTTGACGAATTCTCAAAAGGGTTAGTACACGGGAATTTCTTGAAAATATCCCCGGGCAGTTTCTTTTTATATTTTCACATGAATGGGTCCCTATGGATATATGAATTTGGTCACGACCAAATTTGGGGCAGTCGGGACTGAATAGGAGCAGATATAATGAAAGTTCGAGTTTTTAACTAATTCTCAAAGGGGTTAGTACACGGGCATTTCTTGAAAATATCCCCGGGCAGTTTCTTTTGATATTTTCACATAAATGGGTCCCTATGGTTATATGAATTTGGTCACGACCATATTTGGGGCAGTCGGGACTGAATAGGAGCAGATATAATGAAGTTCGAGTTTTTGACGAATTCTCAAAGGGGTTAGTACACAGGAATTTCATGAAAATATCCCCAGACAGTTTCTTTTGATATTTTCACATAAATGGGTCCCTATGGATATATGAATTTGGTCACGACCATATTCGGGGCAGTACGGACTGAATAGGAGCAGATATAATGAAGTTCGAGTTTTTGACGAATTTTCAAAGGGGTTAGTACACAATAGTTTCATGAAAATTTCACCGGGAAGTTTCTTTTGATATTTTAACATAAATCGGTCCCTATGGATATATGAATTGGTCACGACAATATTTGGGGCAGTCGGGACTGAATAGGAGCAGATATAATAAAGTTCGAGTTTTGACGAATTCTCAAAGGGGTTAGTACACGGGAATTTCTTGAAAATATCCCCGGGCAGTTTCTTTTGATATTTTCACATAAATGGGTCGCTATGGATATATGAATTTGGTCACGACCATATTTGGGGAAGTCGAGACTGAATAGAAGCAGATATAATGAAGTTCAAGTTTTTGACGAATTCTCAAAGGGTTTAGTACACGGGAATTTCTTGAATATATCCCCGGGAAGTTTCTTTTAATATTTCCACATAAATAGGTCCCTATGGATATATGAATTTGGTTACGACCATATTTGGGGCAATCGGGGCTGAATCGAAACAGATATAATGAAGTTTGAGTTTTTGACGAATTCTCAAAGGAGTTAGTACACAGAAATTTCATGAAAATTTCACCTAGAAGTTTCTTTTGATATTTTCACATAAATGGGTCCCTATGGATATATGAATTTGATCACGACCATATTTGGGGCGGTCGGGACTGAATCGTAGCAGATATAATGAAGTTCGAGTTTTTGACGAATTCTCAAAAGGGTTAGTACACGGGAATTTCTTGAAAATATCCCCGGGCAGTTCTTTTTTATATTTTCACATAAATGGGTCCCTATGGATATATAAGACTGCCCAAAATTTGGTCGTTGGACCAAATTCATATATCCCATAGGGGACCATTTATGTGAAAATTATAAACAGAACTTCTGGTGATTTTCATGAACTTCTCGTACTAACCCCTCAACCACCAAAACTCGAATCCATTATATCTGTCTCGTATCAGCCCTCGACACCAAATATGGTCGGATCAAATTCATATATTCAATAGGGGACCATTTATGCTGGAATAATTCAAAAAGAAACTGCCCGGGGATATTTCAAGAAATTCCTTGTGTTACTAACCCTTTCGAAAAAATTCTCAAAAACTCGAACTTCCTTAATCCTGTTCTACTTCAGCCTCGATTCCCCAAATATGGCTCGTGCCCACATTCAATATCCATAAGGACCCATTTATGTGAGAAATAATAAGAAACCGCCCGGGATATTTCAAGAAATTCCTCGTGCTACAACCCTTTGAGAATTCGTTTCAAAAACTGAATCCATTATATCTCTTCTATTAAGTCCCGACAATTCCACCATAGGTCGTGACCACAACTTCATATGTCCATAGTGACTCCTTTATGTGAAAATATTAAAAGAAATACGGTAGAAATTTTCAATGAAATGCTCCGTACTCAACCCCTTTGAACGAATTCCTCAAAACTCGAACTATTAGATCATTACCGATTCAGTCCCTCGACGGCCCAACAAATGGTCGTGACTCAAAATTCATATACCATAACGGGACCCATTTATGTGAAAATATCAAAAGGAAAACTTCCGGGTGAAAATTTCAGATGAAACTATCCTGGTACTAACCCCTTTGAAAATGCGCAAAACTCGAACTTCATTTATCCGCTTTTCGGGCGTCCGATTGCCCCAAATATGGTCCGATAAAATTCATATATCCATAGGGACCTTTGTGGCGAAATATCTAAAAGAACCTGCCCGGGATATATTCAAGAAATTCCCGCTACTAAACCCTTTGAGAATTCGCACAAACGTGAACTTATTATATCTAAGCTTATCAGTCCCGACTCCTCCAAATAGCGGCGGACCAAATTCTATATCCATAGGACCCTTTATGTGAAAAGATCACACCAGAAACTACCGTGAAGATATCAGAAACTATGTGCTCCAGCTCACCCTTTGAGAAGTCGGCTTCAAAACTAAACTTCAACTTCTCCAAGCTATTCATCTATCGCTCGTTATCAGGCTCGACCATTCTATATTTTGGCCAAAGAGCGTGCCACGGAGCAGCCACCCTTTATGTGAAAATATCAAAAGAAACTGCTCCGGGGATATTTTCAAGAAATGAAATCCTTGTACTAACCCTTGAGAATCCTCATAAACAACTCATTCATTATATCTGCCTCCTATTCGCCACTCGATCGCCCAACTTATGGTCCTTACAATTCATATCCATTAGGGACCCATTTATGTGAAATATCAAAAGAAACGGTTCCGGACTATTTTCCGAATGCCCGGTTACTAACCCCTTGAGAATTGCATCAAAAACTCACTTGATATATTCATGAGACGCATCATGTCCCGACGCCCCACATATGGTCGCGGACCAAACTTATATATCCATAAGGACCCATTTATATGAAAATATCCAAGAAGAAACTCGGCCGTGGATGAAATTTTCAATGAACTATTGTACCAACTCCTTTTCGAGCATTCTCAAAAACTCGAACTTCATTATATCTGCCCTATTCGGCTCACGACGCCCAAATTGGTCGCGGAACCAAATTCATATATCCATAGGGATCCATTTATGTAAAAATATCAAAAGAACACGCCTCTGGGATATTTTCAGAACATTCCCGCCCGTGTACTAACCCTCTGAGAATTGCGTCAAAAACTCGAACTTCATTATATCCCTTCTGCTCTATTCAGCCCCGACAGCCCCAAATACTTGGTCGGCCCAAATTTCATTATCCATAGGGACCCATTTATGTGAAAATATCAAAAGAAACTCCCGGTGAGATATTTTCAAAACTTCGGTACTAACCCCTTGAAACTTCGTCAAAAACCGCTCGAACTTCATTATATCTGTATTCATCGACTACGCCACGCAAACTGGTGTTGCAGCCCATATTCATTACGACCCCATTTATGTGAAAATTATCAAAAGAAAACCCCTGGTGAATTTCAAGAAATCCTGCTGGTATTAAACCCCTTGAGAACTTGGCTTCAAAACTTTCGAACTTCAGTATATCTCTCCTATTCAGTCCTCGACTGCCCCGAATAGGGTCGTGGACGACCTATATATCCATAGGACTATATGTGAAAATTCAAAAGAAAACTACCCTGTGAATTTTCATAGAAATCCCGTGACTAACCCCTTTAGAACCAAAAAACTCAACTCAACCTTATATCCTTTCGCATTAGCCCGACTGCCCAAATACGTGTCGTGACCAACTTTCATACTACCATATGGACTCCATTTAGTGTGAAATATACAAAGTTGAACCTGCCCGGAAGTTTTCAGAAATTCCCGTTGTACTAACCCCTTCGAGAATTCATCAAAACTTCGAAACTTCATATTCAAGTTCTCATTCAGTCCTCGACTTCCCAAATATGGTCGGACCAAATCATATATAACCATGCGGACCCCTTTATGTGAAAATATCAAAAAAACCTGCCCTGGGGGATATTTCAGAAATTCCTTTGTAATAAACCCTTGAGAAATCATAAAAACTTCGAACTCATTATATCATGCCTCCTATTCAGTCCTACGCCCAAATATGGTCCGGACCAAATTCATATATCCAGGGACCGCCATTTATGTGAAAAAATCAAAGAAACCGCCTTGCCTGGGACTATTTCAAGAAATATCCCGTGTATACTAACCCCTTGAGAAGAATTAGTTAACACTCGAACTTTCATTATATCCGTCTCTATCTCACCGACGCCCAATTGGTCGTAACCAAATTCATATATCCATAGGGACCCATTCATGGAAATATCAAAAGAAACCTGCCGGATGGGGATATTTTAAGAAATGCCCGTAGTACTAACCCTTTTGAGGAATGTCATCAAAAACTCTACTTCTATTAGACTGCACGATCATCCTGGACTCGCCCAATATGGTCGTGACCAAATTCATATATCCTAATCCATTTAGTGAAAATATCAAAAGAAACTTCCTTGTGAAATTTTCATGAAAACTATTGTGTACTAACCCCTTAGAATTGCTCAAAACACTCAACTTCATTTATTCTGCCTATTCATCGCCCCGACTGCCCCAAATATGGTCGTGATCAACTTTAAATATTCCCAGGGACCTACAGGGACCTATTTCTGTGGAAAATATTAACAGAAACTGCCCGGGGATATATCAAGAACTTCTGTGTACTAAACCATTTGGAGAAATTCGTAAAAACTTGGACTTCATTATACTGCTTCTATTTCCGTCTCACTTCCCCAAATATGGTCGTGACCAAATTC
>NC_030383.2:20665593-20723400 GCF_001625215.2 Daucus carota subsp. sativus
GTTTTACTCAACGGCAATATTATTTTCTAAACAACAATTTCATTCTTGACTTTCTAAACTTGTTGGTTATTTATAATAATTTTATATTTCACAAAATTATTTTTATATAATTTTTCTGAAACAATTAAATTTCTTCATATAATATACACAAAGAATTTTTTTTTTCAAAGCAATATTACAAAGATAATATTAAAATAAATATGGTTCAAATATAAAAAGGTCAACCTGTCTGCATTAGATTACCGTATCCATATCCATATCCATATCCATATATTCTTAATGCATGCTAGAATAGGGCCTCATTTTACCCATTTAATTTACCCTTTAAAAAATAACCAGATGCCTCGACCCGGTGCAGTTGTTTACTTCCGCACGCAGCATAACTCAGGATCCTATTCCCACGCTCATATCTTCACTAAAATTCAAATTCAAATATGTTGTAACCACTCTCAACTGTTATGATCAATGGACCAGCCACCATCTCCACGCAGAAATCCTTCCCGATCGACAGGTAGTTTTAGTTTAACCTGCAATTCTACACCTTCTTTCTTTGTCGGTATGCATCCTGTCCAAGGTCAACTATGCACCTAAAAAGCGTGGATCATTGTAATGTTTGTGTGATCATTACTGACGTTCCTTCTGTGCAGATATGGTGCTCGACGAAAAAGACTCGGCACGTTCTACAGAAAGTGAATTGGCAGGTATGTTCTTGGTACTTAATTAATATGGAACTTGGTTATGCTCTGTATCATAAAAACATGGATTTAACAACGACGACTTACAGGACGCAAGCGAGTAGTTCGGACGGGTGATCCATACTACGAGGCAGGTATACAGTTCTTTACTCCCCATTGTCAAACTTGATCTCCCCGTTGTTGATGATTTGCATCTCGCATTTGGTAGCCGTTAAACGTCGCAGCGGTGGAACAGCACTCGATGAATTCTTGCACAAGAGGATGCTTTCAACGATGCCTTCAAATGTCAACACAAGGAACAATGCTAATACAAATGCTGGTATGTCACTTTTTTAAGTTTTCTCCAAAGCAAAAAACCAGAGCTTACATGTGTATACCTACCTTAGTACTTTGCATATAACATGGTCACACTGCCTCTTTAGTACCTTATCAGTAGCTACTTAATCCCAATGGGTTAAATTTCAAACTTGCCTCTTTAGTCTATTTTGTTACTTTGTTAATTTTTGATTAGATTAATGTACTTGCTCTTTGTTAATCTTTTTATAAAATGATATAAAAGATACTCTTTGTTAATCTTTTTATAAAATGATATAAAAGATAACCACCAGGTTTTGAGAGAGCTGTTTTCACCTTTTAAAAGTAGAAAATAGACAGAAGATGATCCAGTGGCAAACACTGGCAATTTGCAAAGATTATTTGCTGCCATGGCTATAGATACAATAGCACCTCCTGTATTCTCATGTCTGTGCATAGTGGTCATGATTCTTGGAGCAATACACAGAATATACATGCATTAAATATTAAGCATACCTCTGTTTGTTGACTGGGTTCATATCTGGAATAAAGTTATCTGACTTTTTTTTTCCGGATTTATCAGATAAAGTTTTTACCGAAAGGCAACCTCTCCGATCTCTTGACATCAATGCGCCTGCTCTGAACATCCCTTTGTCAACTCAGCAGCACGTCCCGGGGTTCAATCAAACGCAGCCATGTGTCACACAAAACTCTTTATCTGGAAGTAACAAAAGCACTTTTCATCGTCACTCTCCTCTTAAATATCATCAACTTTAATTGTATTTTACGATACCATGCTTCTTTCAGGTGTCGGCCAGTATGCTCCTGCTCATTATAATCAACCAAAAGAAAATGTTGTCAAAAGTAGTGGCCATGAGAACACACAATTATATATTGATGGATGTGGTAATTCTGAGGGTAAGTTATCATACTCCACGTGCACCATGTCTGCTGTTCAGTACATAATTGTAAAAGTCTAATGACCTATAATTTATTTCCAAAATGAGACAATTTCACGCGCAGCTCCCAGACGTAGAGGAAGAGGTCCTGCAGTTTCAAAGTTGTATTCGCACATGCTTGCTGTTGATGCTCCAGTTGTATCAAAAAAAGACTCAGTAAAAAAGGATGGTATTAGCTACACTACAGCCTTTTCGCATGGTTGGTGATGCTTGAACTGGCATGTAATACATGTGCTTATGTGTATTTTTTTTATTTTTATGCATGTGCAGTTTCAAAGCCGCGACGTCGTGGTCCAGGGGTTAACAAAATAATAAATTCCCAAGAATCAGTGATTGATCTTAACAAAGCGCCGAAGGCTGGTAATTATATTGCCTTTCGCTTTCCTCATAATTTCAATTCCAACAATCTTACCTACTGTTTAATTTTGCAGCAAAGAAACCAAGAACCAGAGGTCTAGGAATTGAAAAATTATTGGCGCAGAGGTTTGGTAATGAAGATGGCAATAAAACAGGTACTCAGGCAACTGCAATGGATGGTATTAATTCAACTTCCCGCGTTAATACATATTTACGTTTCCTTCTCAGTAGTACACTCATTGTTTATGGATTCACATGCAGATGACATTAATACACCATGCACACAGGGAGCTACTCACAAGTCTCCAACTACTGCCGGTTAGTAGTGTGTTATGATGTCAAACTATATGACAAGTTGCTAATTAAATCTTCATTCTATATAAAGATTGCAGGACTCCCGGTAGCACTGTAACCTACCAGACAAGTGTTCCTCACTTGCACAGCACAAACAGGCATGCTCCTCACAACACGTCTGAGAATTCAAGTTCTACTTTCGCATCGTCTTATGTGTTGTCCCGGCTACACGAATCAGGTATTTTAAGCACCATTGCACAAGGACCTCAGCCTCTACATATCTTAATCAATTTTGATTTATATACTAGATGTATACATGCAGTCATATTTATTCGCAACAGAACAGTATGTAGCCAATCAATCTGTTTGGTTGTTATCTTGCAGAGTCTAGCAGACCTTTCCGGCCAAGTAGTGGCGCGTCTACGTCTGGTGTTAAGGATCTCTCCCGGGATTTTGACGATGCAGCTGATGATACAGAGCATGATAATCTGTATGATGAAGGTACTGTGTTTGTTATAAGTAGTTTCAAATTAATTCATGTATTGTAAAATAGTCTTACATACCAACTCATTTTCTGTACAGGTGAGGATGCGACTGAGGATTCTAATCCTGATATGTGGCAAGGCTATGCCAACCTCGGTCCTCCAAATGCTATTTGCCGACAATGTAACGGAATAATGTGGGATATGGAGCGCAACAATAAATCAAATCCGAATGCAGCTCCAACTTTCTCTTTGTGTTGTAAGAGTGGCCAAGTTGTTCTCCCCCCTGAGAAGCATGCTCCAGAGCCTCTAGCTTCTTTACTCTATGGAGGTCCCAAATCAACTCATTTTCGTAAGAACATCCGGGTGTATAATTGTATGTTTGCAATGTGTTCAAGTGGTGGGAAAATAGACCATAAAATAAATAGAGGTGGAGCGCCGTTCTGTTTCAAGATCAGAGGACAGAATCTTCATTTTATTGGAAGCCTCATTCCTGATGAAGGGGAAAAACCAAAGTTTTGTCAGCTATACATTTATGACACTGATAATGAGCAATCTAACAGGATTGGTGCTGTTGGAGCAAAGGTCGATGATGTTGATCTAGACATAGTTGACAGTCTCACACGGATGCTTGACGAAAATAATAAGCTGGTTAGTTATTTTCGCACTGCCCAGAGGAGATTCAAAAGTAATGAACAAGAAGACTTCAAACTGGTACTTATATCATCACAGGCAGAAAATGGTCGTCCGAACATTATAGGTCCATCCAATGAGGTTGCAGGTTTGATTGTTAATGCTACTGCAGACACGGCTGGATGTAGAGACACTGTATGCCAAACCAACCAAGGATATCTAAAGCGGGTATTCGAAACAGATGCTTATTTTATGCAGCTTCAATTTCCCCTTTTATTTCCACAAGGAGATGATGGATACCACACTGAAATTCCATTGAAAAATTGCAAGAAAAGAAGACCAGAACCAGCTGATAATGATGAGACAGAAGGTGATCGAAAGTTCAGAGAGCATGTTACAATGAAAGAGTATTATTCCTATAAATTGATGATACGGACAAATGAAGGTTCTTTTTTATTCCTCCTACCATTGCACTGTCACAAATTCTTAACAAATATTAATCATCAAAGCTGTATTTTATATAACCGTTCCTATTGGTGATCGTCCTTTGTTTTCAATATAGGATTGACTCCGCATCTTGGTGGAAGGTTGTGGCAACAATATGTGGTTGATGCTTTTACAGCCATGGAGCAGTATAGACTGGATTGGATATCTCGAAACCAAACCACTATTCGTTCTGACCTCTACAACTCTGTACGTGATGCAGTGCGTAGGGGAGATAATGATCCTTCACATGTTGGAAAATGTGTGATACTTCCGGCATCTTTTACAGGTTCCAAGCGGTATATGTCTCAGTATTTTAAAGATTCGCTTGCACTGTGTCGCAGTATTGGCCATCCATCTCTTTTCTTAACAATGACAACAAATTCAAAATGGCCTGAGATTACAGAAATGATGAAGCACTTGCCTGGAGTAAATGTTGCAGATGCTCCAGATGTTGTTGCACGTGTATTTAAAATGAAACTTGACCAGCTAATCGACCTCATAAAAAAGAAGCATTTCTTTGGCCGTTGTATTGGGTGTTAAGTGCTTTCTAAAATCTGAATTTTTTTCCTTCTTTTATAATGCTATTTTATCCAAATGCTAATATTTTGTTTTTTTTAATTATATGACAGTGATGCATGTAATTGAATTCCAGAAGCGTGGGTTGCCACATGCTCATATGTTGGTATGGCTAGACGACAAAGACAAGCCTAAGACGGCTGAACAGATTGACAAATTAGTGAGTGCAGAAATTCCAGATGAAGAGTCAGATCCTATTTGTTATCAGGCAGTGAAAAATTATATGATTCATGGTCCGTGTGGGAAAGACACTTCTTACTCCCCATGCATGGTTAATGATAAATGTGGACGTCACTTCCCAAAAAGGTACAAACGATGAAAATGCACATGCAGTCATAGTGACTTTAGTTATCTTTTTAAAACGTTATACCTGTATGATTGCCTCACCTTTATCTAAATTTGCTACACAGGTTTAATGGAGTAACATGTTTCGATGAATGTGGGTTTCCTAATTATCGGCGTCGAGACACAGGCAAGACAGTTAAGAGGAAGGGTGTGCTTCTCAACAATAGGTTTGTTGTCCCGTATAATAGGGAACTACTGCTTCGTTTCCAATGCCATATAAACTTAGAGATATGCAATAATTCCCGCTCCTTGAAGTACCTGTTCAAATATTGTCTCAAAGGACATGATACTGCTACCATGCTTCTAAAGCGAAAAAATGATAAATCAAGTGCAGTTGATTGTCAAGAACGAAAAGGAAAGATTTTTGATGAGGTTAGGCATTATCTTGATGGGCGTTACGTTTCAGCTTCTGAAGCAGCTTGGAGAATTTTAGGCTTTGGCATTCATTCTCGATGGCCATCTGTTGACCGATTACCCATCCATTTGCCAGATAGCAAGTATGTTAGCTTCAAAACAGGAGAATCTTTGCAGAATGTTTGTCATCGTGCTGATTCTAAAAGATCCAAACTGGAAGCTTGGTTCTTAGCAAACAAACTACTGCCGGATGCTAAAAACTACACGTATAATGAATTTCCGAGTTATTTTACATGGCTTCCCAAAGAGTGCAAGTGGAAGTATAGACAGAGGGGTGATGTAGTTGGGAGGCTGTCGGAGGTTCATGCTACAGCCGGTGATTTGCTCTATCTCAGAATGTTGCTGATGCGGAAAAAGGGCTGTTTAGGATTTGAGGACATACGGACGGTCGATGGTGTTGTGTATGACACTTTTAAGGAGGCATGTGGTGCTATGGGTCTTTTACAAGACGACAACCAGTGGCATGAGGCATTGTCCGAAAACTCTCACTCAGCCTTCCCTCATCAATTACGTGAAATGTTTGTGAATATTTTGGCACATAATACTGTTGCTGATCCACTTTTATTATGGACTCGACACTGGAAATGTATGTCGGAAGATATTCTGAGGAAGCAAAGGAGCACAACTGGTATCAATGATCTTGAACTACCCGAAGTTGACATACATAATTACACTCTAGCAGGTATTTTAGTTTTTACTCAGCTATAAATAGTTGTTCAAACATGTCATAGTTGGTATGAATAATTTTAGCACCACACACCTTGGAGCAGACCACTCATTTGTGTCTTTTCAATGCACATGTTGCTGCTTTCATGTTACTTCTGAAAATACCAGCCATATAGACACTCATTTCGTTTGAATTTAACATCCACCTTCATCTAGAGTCTTAACACAATACAGTTACATTTCAGGCTTTTTTATTTTTTATCACCGGTTCTTTACTCAGCTGTCTGTATTGTTTTTAATGCCATGGTTTAATTCATTTGTAGATTTAATTTTTTGATAATATATGTGGTGTTGTTTGAGTTGTTCATTCTTTCTTTTTAACTGCTAGGTATGCGCAGCCACATAGTTGTTGTGATATTCTAATTGTTATTCTTCTTATTTAAGCTCCTCACAGTTACTAGAGACTAATTATTTCAATTTGGTTACTGCATTGTTGTTATTGTTCCTACCTGTTATGTTAGATAGGCCTGTGTTTTCTTTTATAATTATAGTGCTTGCCTTGATTCAGAAACTGCATACTATATGGTGTGATTTCAGGTCTATTTTTTTGATAACCTGTTTTGAGATATATTAAATATTTATGTGGTTTTGCTCATTCTGAGTATGACTAATGACATTTGACCAACAAACATTTACCAGAACACTATTAAATACATTAAAAGCCCCAAAAAAACAACCCCAGAGCCAGACTTCTAAACTCAGATTTCTTTATCAGTTTAGTTCCTCTTTTGCTGTAGGTTACCTGATCAACTCTTCTTCTTCTTTTTTTTTTTTTAATTTAATAGCCACCTTCAAATGGGATTGTATACGTGTGTGTGCGTCAAAATCTAATATGAAAAATAATATAAATAGTAAAATTTCAACTTCATGATACCAATTATGTTTTAGAGCTACAAATGACCAATATATATATAGTATCATGTAATTTTGCAGAGCATATTTTTAGAATTAAACAATATTTTTATTTGGCATTTTAGTACCTTGCTATAATTCCCCCTATTATAATTAAGAGTTTATAATTATGAGTTGCATCTATGAAGATTGGTCCCCACTTTTTTGGTTAGGTTTTGAATTCTTTTTTCATATCACATTCTGTTCCTAATCATTTATTTACCCCTTCCTCTGGATTTGATTGGTTGTCCTTGCAGAAATTGAAAAATTGTTTAATGATATTGGAAAGAGTTTGAAAGACTTCCCAGACCTGCCTTTCCCAACAGATAACTACAGAAATGCTGATTTGAATAGGCTTATCATAGAGGAGACATCATACAATGTTAGAGAGATGAAGGAGGTTCACGATGCTAACTACCAGAAGTTAAATTCAGGCCAGAGGTGTGTATATAATTCAGTCATTGATTCTGTGCTCGCAAAGAAGGGTGGATTATTCTTTGTACACGGAAGTGGTGGATGCGGCAAGACTTTTCTTTGGCAAACAGTGATAGCTTACCTTCGTTCAGAACGTCGAATTGTAATCCCTGTTGCTTCTTCAGGGATTGCAGCGACACTGCTCCCAGGTGGGAGGACTGCACACTCTCGCTTCCATATACCTATAAAGCTTGATCAATACTCCTGTGCTGGCATTAAACATGGTACTGACCTTGCTGAATTAATCAAACTCACCGATTTGATTATTTGGGATGAGGCGCCTATGCAACACCGCTATGCTTTTGAGTGTGTTGATCGTACTTTACGGGACATTATGTCTGCCGTTGATCCTGAAAGAGCCAAAAAACCATTTGGTGGAATAACTGTAGTGTTTGGTGGGGATTTCCGTCAGATTTTGCCTGTTATTCCAAAAGCTTCGAGAGCAGAAATCATTGCAGCAGCTTTGAATAAATCTAAACTATGGGATCACTGCCAGGTGTTCCTTCTATTTCAGAACATGCGATTGCATGCTGGGAATAGTCCTGAGCATAACCAGATGATAAAAGAATTTAGTGAATGGCAGCTCCAGATTGGCGATGGAAAAGTAGATCCAATTCGAATAAAGGAACACATTTCCGAGGTGTTATTCAAATTACCTGAGCAACACGTTGTCCACTCACATGACACACCTGTTCAAGATTTGATTGAAATTATATATCCGTCCTTCTCTGAAAACATGTTTTCTCGGCACTACCTTAGTTCTCGCGCCATTCTCACTCCTACAAATGCTGTGGTAGATGACATCAATTCTGCCATTCTTGATAAGTTGCCAGGGGATGTACACACATATTTTAGTCAGGACTCCTTGGAGGATAAAGGCCCGGAGGAAAATGAGTTTGATGAATCATTCCCGGTGGAATATTTGAACTCTCTGAACATGCCATGTATTCCTAAACATGAGCTCAAAATCAAGATAGGAACTCCAGTGATGCTGATGAGAAATCTGAACCAAATTAATGGGCTATGCAATGGTACTCGGATGATTGTCACGGGTTGTAAGAAGAACAGCATTGAATGTGAAATAATGTGTGGTTCACACATTGGTACTAAGCATCTAATACCACGTATTGAGATGATACCTACCGAGACACCATGGCCATTTGATTTCAAGAGAACTCAATTTCCTCTTCAGATATGTTTTGCTATGACCATAAACAAAAGCCAAGGACAGTCACTTGATAAAGTAGGGATTTTCTTACCAAGACCAGTATTTTGTCATGGACAGTTATATGTTGCAGTTTCTAGAGTTACTTCTGCTTCTGGACTTCATATTCTGGTGGTTAATGACGAAGGCAAGACTACTGATATTACCTCAAATGTTGTTTTTCAGGAGGTTTTTTACAACATACCAAGTGTAGATGCAGGTTAATATGTGTTGCACTCTTTATTGACTCTGTTAGTAATATTTATGTTGATGTTATGAATTTAGCTATTCTTTATAATTCTCGAGATGCAACGAGCAGAGATAGATTATGTGGTAACTCATAGTTTTTTGACATACATTCTACCAAATAGAGTTTTCTTTAATAGCATTACAAATGTCAGTATATATAGTCTATTTAATACAAATTAAATATATAGTCAAGGAAAATATTATAATCTAAATAGTTATTTTACGTCATCACATATTCTGAGATATTTAATAATTTGGAGGAAATAAATATAAGAATAAGACGTCATCACATAAAATAATTATAATCAACATATGGGATAAAAATTGATGACATATTTATTGGTATTGCTTTAAACGTAATACACGGCTTCACTATATTAAATTATAAAAACGTCTGGAAAATGAATTTTTCACTTTTTTCCATAGGCGATCTAATCATGGTGCTACAACTTAAAGAATCAGTAACAACGAAGTTGAACACACAATATTAAAAATAAGTTTTTGAGATAATTTCCACACTAGAGTTACTGGCCGTGTGTATGGTAAAACCATTCTGCGACCTAATTTTTTTTATTTATTTGGAGCCGTGTGATTTTTTGTAATATATCGTGTCACATATAATTACTATTTCAAATTTACTTCTATTTGCTTAAGCCTAATATAAATTTTGAGTATTTTATAATTTAAAATTTAATAATATTTGAAAAATGAGTTCTTCACTTTAATATCCTAGGCAACCTAAATTTTACAAATCCGTAAATGCAAAGTGTAAAACACAATAAAAAAAATACGATACTGAGATAATTTCTACATGTGAGTTATTATTTATAATATATGTCAATTTAATACAAATTAAATATATAATCAAGGAAAATATTATAATCTAAATGGTTTTTTTACGTCATCACATATTCTGAGGGATATCTAATTTGGAGGAAATAAATATAAGAATAAGACGTCATCACATAAAATAATTATAATCAACATATGGGATAAAAATTGATGACATATTTATTGGTATTGCTTTAAACGTAATACACGGCTTCACTATATTAAATTATAAAAACGTCTGGAAAATGAATTTTTCACTTTTTTCCATAGGCAATCTGATCATGGTGCTACAACTTAAAGAATCAGTAACAACGAAGTTGAACACACAATATTAAAAATAAGTTTTTGAGATAATTTCCACACCAGAGTTACTGGCCGTGTATATGGTAAAACCATTCTGCGACCTAATTTTTTTTATTTATTTGGAGCCGTGTGATTTTTTGTAATATATCGTGTCACATGTAATTACTATTTCAAATTTACTTCTATTTGCTTAAGCCTAATATACATTTTGAGTATTTTATATTTTAAAATTTAATAATATTTGAAAAATGAGTTCTTCATTTTAATATCCCAGGCAACCTACTTATGTTGCTACAATTTAACAAATCCGTAAATGCAAAGTGTAAAACACAATAAAAAATTTACGATACTGAGATAATTTCTACATGTGAGTTATTATTTATAATATATGTCAAACCATTTTTTGTTACCTACCTAATTGTTTACTTCATTTCGACGCGTGTATTATTTTGTAATATAATGTTTGAAAAATATTTTTAATCATGATAGATATGAGATTGCAGAAATGTTGTAAGTTAGAAGTTTCTCCAAAAATTGTTTCCTTTTTGCACAGAGTTTTGTCATTATTTATTTCATATTTTTGAATTTTTGGTCTTCAGTTTATCAAATATACAAAACTTTAAACGTAGCTTGCAATTTTATTTTTTTACGAAATAAGGAAAAGATTTTGAATATAATGAGTAATGATCTTCTCAGGCTAATTGATATAATTTTTTTTTAAGGCAATCTCTAACGATTTGATACAGAGCAACCTCATATATGCTTTTCTATGTTATTTCCAAGTCGATTCAAAATAGATGTTGTTTGTTATTATCAACTCCCCAGCTTATGCGTGCTTCATGATATCATGTACACAACTGCCATCAACTACGGGTAATGTTTTAGTGACAACCGTCGGTAACTGCTCCCTATCGTCCTCAACGCACGTCTATCCCTCCTTTTTTCATGCACCTAGCTATCTTTTTTACTTGCTTTTCCTCGCCTATATAATAGCTGTACTTTAGCTTTCTATATACTCATTCCACACTTCGAAGTCATTAAACCAATTGAGCGTGAAAAAGTGAGTTAATAGTTTCTTCAGTTCAGGACAATATGCAGGGAAGGATGTTTGATCACATTCAGAATCTCGAGAAGTCACGCACTAACTGGAAAATCAAAGCAAGGCTCACACGCTTTTGGCCAACATTTGCTCCAGAAACATCAACCATCAAGGGATACAATTTGATTCTCCTCGACGATGATGTAAGGCTAATGGCTTAAGTGAAAGTTTTTATGATGTTCCTGATATTTTTATTTTTGATCTTAACTATATTATTTGGAAAATGCAGAATTCTCATGTGCATGCATATGTTTACCCCGATAACTGGCGAGCTATTGGCAAAGAGGTCGCTGAAGGGAAGGTTTATGTTGTTGAGAACTTTCAGGTCAGAGATACTATTGGGAAATTAAAACCTGTCTCAACAAAGCTTTGCCTTCGACTTCTTAATAGTACTACCATTAAGGAAGTGGAGGACGATGTTATGATCCCAAAGCATAAGTTTGAATTTATGGACATGGGAGACTTGCTTGAGGAGTGTGACCGTTTGTCGGAGAATCAGAATCCGGAATTTGCTTATGGTTGAATTTCTCCCATGTTTTTTTATTACCACGTGTGAATAAGATCTTATATTTAATTAACCTTCCTTTTTACAGATGTCATTGGTGCTGTGGAGGAGTTCGACAAGGTAAAGCGAGTTCCGACAAGATATGGGGAGAGAGACCAAACCCGGTTCATATTTACGGATGGCCGGTTAGATATCATATTTTTAATGAGTTCTTGCAGTTGTGTTTTCATGCATGATTTTCTACTTTTTAATTTGTATATTACTGTCCGTTAAGAATGAGGTTTTAATTTGTTCTGTAATGTCAGTTTAAAATTCAAAGTAACGCTTTGGGGTGACTTTGCTAGCTCGGTTAGTGAAAGTTTTAAGCCAGATCTTGAGAAACCTGTGATAGGCGTGCTCACGAGTGCGAAATTGTCAACTTTTAGGGGTATGCGGTATACTTTTCATTTTGTTGTCATGTGCAAATGTGCGGAAATAACATTTTGGTATTTATCTGTTGATCAAAAATTAGAGGAACATCAAATTGGAGCCTTGCCGTCGACAAAGATTTACTTTAACCTCCCAATTGATTCAGTTGCTGAATATCGTGAAAGGTTGTGTTTTAAAAATGCTTCATTTGTCCGCTTCATTCTGTCTGTTTAGTTACAGTAATGTCACATATTAGCAATCCTCGGTTACACATTTACAAACTCCCTTTATGTTTCACACAGATTGCGGGAAGAAGGTTATAAACCAGGAAAAGTATATGCTGATTCCACATCTAATGCTTCCACAAGGATTGTTATTGAGAAGACGTCCTTCAAGCAGATGATTGAAGATCCCGGAAATTTTCGGTACAAGGTTTGTCAATTTAATCCAAACCTATACACTATATCATGATGCCATGTCAATGTCTGCATTCTTTATTCTCACTGGCAGAACATGTTTTCCTAAATTTAATTAGTTCTGTCCATTCATGACCAAATTAGAGGACTGTAATGATCAAGTTTGTCATTACCAAAGTTGAGGAAGAGGATAACTGGTGGTTCAATAGCTGTGTTTCCTGCCAGGCTGAGGTTGAAAAAATAGACAAAAAATTCAAGTGTCACGAGTGTAACCGCAGTTTTGGATACTGTGAGAAAAGGTAAGTCATCCTTGGTTGTGATGTTTTGTATTTTATGAATAAATTCTCACCGTGTGTTGCTTTTCCATTCAAGGTTTCGCATTTTTGTTCTGGCTGACGACAGCACGTTACTGACAAATGTAATTCTTCTTGACCGAGTTGTTAAGCGTTTGGCTGGCACTACTGTAGCTAATCTCCTAACTCAGATTAAACAGGTAAGGGAAGATTAACAATATTCCTCACCCACTGTAACCAAAATGGCTATGGGAACTCATTGTTATTTCCCTTGCTACAGGATAACTCTGTCACTGTTGCATCTGCTATCTTTGGTAGCATTATCGGAAAAGAGGTCATTGTTCTGCTGCAGTTAACAGATGCTAATGTGGCCGGAGATAGTAATCTCTACAATGTAGTAGATTTGTGTGATTCTGCAATGTACGAAGGTGCAATGGTTTTGGCATCACCAACTCAGGCTACCAGTTCATTTTCTATGGAGGGTGACTCTGTATGTATTTAATATTGTCTGTGTTTTTATTTTCGTATATACTTTTAACTTAAACCAGAATAATTTATATACAGTCTTTTCACAAAACAGGTTGTTCCTGGCATTGAGCTTTTTGAAACTCCAGGTTCATCTCATTCAGCCACAAAGAAAATCAAAGTGGTACATTCCTCCATTTCTATGATTGAATATGAATACTCCATCCTGTTAAGTAATATATCTTAAATTATTTATGTATCTGCCTGTAGGAGGATACCCCAGCATGATGCTACAAGCGGCTTGATTATGCACCCCTGTGCTGCGGCCTGTGCTCTTTTTTCTGCAATTACTAGACGTTTTCAATTTGTTTCAAGAAGTTTTTTTTGTTCTCCACTGTGATTGGAGTGTTTCCCTAAGTTGTTCTGTTTTATTCCAGTTTCAGGACAAGGTCTTATGTCTTAGTTTTTGTTGAATTGTTTTCCAGATGTATTGGATCCAAATGCTTTCAGTCTATCGTTGTTTATGCAAAACTATCTCATAATTTGCACTTGGTTTGTCATGGAACTCGCTTTACACCCATGCCCTTTTTTTTACTATTCATTATTCACTAGCTGTGTAAGGTTTTAAGATAGCTGAGCTTTCTTTCCCTGCAATCTTTGAGAATTGGTTTGGAAACTTTCGACTGCTTTTTAAACATGGTTCTGGAATAAAAATAGTTTCCCATCAATCTTCTCATTTATTCTGCAAAAACAAATACACTATACAACAATTATTTTTTACTTTTTATAAAACCAAACTGAGTTAAAAAGTGAGGTTAAATTTATTTCTTTTATCTGAAAACATACTTAGAGTCAAAAGTTTTTCATAGTTATTCCCATTGATTTTTTTTACCCTTCTATTTTCACTTTTTTTGACCTCTAAAATTTTATAATATCTAAAATTTAATTTGACCTCTAAAATTTTATAATATCTACAATTTAATACAATAAACAAAATTAATATACATATATTATTTTTTACTTTTTGGATTTCTATTTGGGGTTAGAAAGTGATTTTTAATTTATCGACATGCAAGTCTTTTTGTGTGATATAATGTTTGAGAAATAAATATAATAAGCATAGGTGGTAAAAATTAATGACATATTTATTGTTATTATTTTGTTTAACTCTTTTTTTAATGAGCCTGATAGGCTTCAATTTATATTTCAAATTTATTTTTAATGACTTTAAACGTAATATACCTCTTCATTATTTTAAATTTTGAAATTGTTTGGGAAATTTTTAAATTTTCATATATTATTTTCACTGGGCCAATATTTACATAAGGTATCTATATATATAAACTTGATATATTTTAAACTGGTATGTTATTCATGTATCAAATTCAGTTTTAAATGATGATGTGTCTAACATTTTTTAAATTACTCTATTTCATTTCTTGCAAATTTTATACTAATTTTTTTAGTGTTTTTGGATGACACCAAATTAATTTCAGTCATTTTATACTAACATTGTTTCTTTTGGGATAATTTATAAACATCCAAATTGAAAATAAATTGTATATGATTAGTATTTTTAAATTAGTATTTTTTAAATTGAAATTACCATTAACTTATTTGTACCCATAAAAAGTAATACAAAATTGCAGGCTTGCAAATTACCATTGCCATATTTCATGCAGTAACACGTTGAATCAACATAGGATTTTATATAAAATTATGTTTGACTAATTACACTATCAGATATATTTGCCAACTCAGTATTAGTAACAGAGGCCTTCATTGTACCAAATCTCCGTTTTTTAGGCAATAGACTATCATCATGCACTTATCTTTTCCTTCTTCTAGGCTATAAATATAAATAAATAAGGTTTGTACACTTATCGCATCTTGACTTGATCAGTATAGAGAAGTAGGTCAGCCAAAACCGATCATACAGGTTGGTTCATGGATGCACACGATCATCTCGCGGTTGTGGATGGAAGCAAGATGACATGGAACGTAAGGGTCCGTGTTACAAGAATATGGCCTTCGACAATACCAAATGGTGTCATAGTCAGATGGAACTTGCTCCTGTTAGATTCAGAGGTAATACAAATAAATTTCTGTTGTCCGTGACATGAAAACAATTTCTAATATTTTTGTATTTGCTGTAAATCCAGAACACTCACGTGCATGCATCCACTACCCCTGAAATATGGATTCAATTCCAGAATTTAATCAATGAAGGAGTTGTGTGCATGGTTAGGAATTTCAGTGTCATACCTGCCAATGGCATTTTCCGACCTGTGCTTCACCCACGCCAAATAGCATTTACAGAGGCGACCCGAATCAATGTTATTCCGGAAGA
Source organism: Daucus carota subsp. sativus (assembly GCF_001625215.2). NCBI lineage: Eukaryota > Viridiplantae > Streptophyta > Magnoliopsida > Apiales > Apiaceae > Daucus > Daucus carota. The sequence continues at coordinate 20,681,343 of NC_030383.2, forward strand.
GGAATTTACAATTCAAATGCACAGGTTTGAAATTATTCCACTGGAAGACTTGCAGGAACATGTTGTTGAAGGAAATCCAAATTGGCTAAATGAATTCTCCATAGGTCGGTATGCTACCAAAAATCTTTTAATCATTTCCATTCTGTATCATTAATCTATGTACTATGTTGTAATAGATGTAATGGGAATGGTGGAAGATCTTGAACCAATCCAGGAATCCCAGACAAACCATGGTCCAGTAGAAATTATAAAATTCACAATATATGATGGAAGGTATAATTTTGGCCTATTTACTACTGTATAAGTGCATAACTTATAACTTCTTACTGTAACATCTTTATAAATATGAAATCAGTGTTAGACACAAAGTGCATATATCGGGACCCTTCAACCCTGACGCGTTATCGTTGTATGACGATCAATTTGCAAATCCCAAGATTGTCATAATGGCAAGCACAAGAATTTCTGAGTTTAGAGGTAAGAGAAGTAGCTACGTTGCAAAAAATTAAGCTTTAAAGTCTTTACCTTTTGTGCTAAATCATCTATATCTTCTACAGGGACTATTAAGATAACTAATCTTTCGTCCACCAAGATTTATGTGAACCTTGAATGCCCGGAAGTGACAACGTTCAGACACTGGTAAAATTATACCAAGTTTTGTCTTTTTATATTATGAAACAAATCTATTATTTAATGTGATGGATCAAATTTGTGTTATTTTTCCCATATTATATTCTATATGTAGGTTGATCAATGATGGCTTCATGGAGTTTTGGCCTATCATTTGATCTGAAGAACTAGATGCTAAGTACGACATGGGAGCTAATAAGAACTGGGTTGCTGTGAGGCAGATTTGTGCCGCATCATTCCTTGATTCAGATTATTGTTTTGGGTTTCATCCTAGGATTTTCTTTCTGTTAAAAATGAATTCTATTCATCCAGTTAGGCTTTGATTTCATAAGTTTCTTTTTATCAGATGACCTCATTTGCTTTATTATTTCATTAGACTATGTCTGCTTTATAATTTTCAAAGAGCATGATTGCATTTTTTATTTGAGATATATAGTCTGAAGGATTTTTTATAAAGCAAGATGATTTTGACAATGTGAGTTGAATTTCACTTAGATTTTATTCATGTTTCTGGGGTATAATCATGTACATATGTATATCTAAAAGTGGTACATATGTATATGAAGAATGGAGAATCATTTTCAGCACTTGAAATAGTTTCTGGAGACTCAAAAATTTTCAGCACTTGAAATAGTTTGGGATCAGCGTGGAAGAAGAAAGTGCTCAGACCATTGCCACAGTTCAAGATGCAGCAGATTTGATTGAGAAGCTTTACAAGAAAAAATAGTAAAGACGTTTAGAATAATTGTTTGTTCATAGCTGTTAAGAACTGGAGCCACGTCTTTGTGTTTGTCAAGAAAATTATCAGAGAGGCTATTTGATATGTATTGCTCTGCTGTGTTCACGTAAGAGAATATTTTTGTCAAAAAGCAATTTAGTATCAGGCAAATATATTGCCTTATACTCCGTCTTACCCATGGACTCTACTGATGTTTTATCGTGGTCGTCATTTGTTGATTTAATTATTTTTCGTATTAGTATAAATTCCCATATGCTTCCAGTTTTACAAAATAAATCCATAATACAGCAATTTTATGAATTATTAATTATTTTAAAGGGAGCTCGCGAAGCGCGGGCATAATTCCCTAGTATTCTTAATGCATGCTAGTGAAGGCCCCAAAAATACTCCAAATTTTACCCATATTTTTTGCCTGCTCCACCGACCCACCGACCCGTAAATCCGTTAACCCATCTGCCCATCTCAGTTTTTTTCTCCCGGATAATTGATCGTGCTTCCGTTACCTTATCTCTCACGTCCTAATTCAAAATTTTGAATTCCAGATCTTGCAAAACCATCTTCAAGCTTTATGATCAGCAATCATTCGCCAGGCATGTGTGTTTCAAAGCAGGCATAGTTTATACCTGATTCCTTATCCACTATTCGAATTTCTCCAGTGTTCTCATGTCTTCAATCTCCTCTGCCTGTCCCCTGCTAAGAATTGAACACACGTGTTTTCTGAATTGCTCCGTGCTCCATCTGCCTACACTCACGCGGGCTGTTACATTCTCTCCCCCCATTTATTATTCCAAAATCACTTTCGATCTCCAGGATATCAGAGATCAAGTACCGGGGAAGACAGGCTGCACTGGATCAGTTATGGTTGTGTTCGTTTCTGCATAGCCAACGACGGACAAGCCACCCTCTCCACCACGTATTCCTCCCCCGTCGACAAGTAGGTTAATCTGTACCCATATATACGCTCCTGTATTGTGTATAGGTTAAGCTGATAAGTTAGATGATGAATGCATTCAAGGTGTTTGATTTATATTCTCTGTGATTTTGTTTAATTATTTTTACCTATTTTTGCCTCTGTGTATGATCTAGCCACATATTTCATGTCTCTGTGGTCCAAGTCATGTTGTTAAAGAAAATAACACGATCCCCGTTGAAGGTGTAATCATCCCTGTCACCAGCCAATCGGCATTTGAAAGCACATGGAGTTGAACCGGTGAGTGATGAATTAATTGAGATAAAGTAGGAGTAGTGTATTTCATTTATGCGAGTAGTCTGCTTATAAGATCAAGTGCGGTGCTGAGCTCAATTGCTCTGCCACCCGTTTCTTTTCTCTGTCACCTATAATGATTTGGTTTATGATGCATGATTGCCCTGATATATAATGATTGTTTTCAGATACACATCCTGATGGATCATACATATACAAGATTATTGACGAGGTAACTGAAATTGAGATCATAGTGTAGAGCTAAATCTTCATATCTAAATTAGCCTAAATCTTCATACTAATGGCAAACTTTGTCACCAATAACGGGAATGAAACTTTCCGGGGACTTAGGATGAGAAATGGAAGGGAATTTTGTTGACATATTGCTGTCTTTTTATCACGTGCATGTCCCATATCGTCCACATTGAGTATTTAGTTTGTGTGTCACAGCCTCTTCAATTGATGTCAGTGGAAGCGGCATTTTTGTATCCGGGATCACATAGATTGATCCCGCAACGACCACTGGCCAAGCTACAATGGACATGATAGGTGACCGACACCTCTACAACCAAGATTTTAATTTGTGTATAATCAATCTTTTCGAATGTATGTTGCCCTGAAATCTTACAATTCATACTCATAAACCAGGAAACTCCAAAAGAAGACGTGGTCCAAATGTCAATATAACATATTTGGTGAGGAACTTACATGTTTCGTGATTTTAGAAGTAAATTGAACTCAACATAACAACAAAGTTATATAACGGCATTGTAATATATTCTCTGTGCTGACAAGATTTAATTTTTAGAGATCTTTGCTTTTTAAAGACCAGTTTAAAATATTCTACATAAACTATGATGTGCTCCTTTCTGATGCAATTTTGTTTCTACTGCTGATACAAAGAGCAACCATTTTTGATTTTTGATGTGGGAGTCCTTTTTTAGCAATGCAGGTGTTTAGTCATGTGCCTTGGGTTTCGTACATTCCCTACATTCTGATATACTAATAATGTAGGGAATTAAGAGTCTGTCAAAACAATCTTCAACCTTATGGCTCATATCTACGATCTTCTAATAGTTTCTCAAAATAGTTCTCAAAATCTTCAACCTTATGGCTCATATCTACGAACTTCTGTCGATCTTCGAGACTATTTCAAACTGCGGCGTCCAACTAAAGCATGGTTTTTCAAACGCAGTTCCTTTGCTAGACGGGTTTTGACCAGGTTTACATCCATTTGGCTCCTGGGTTACTGAATCTGAACTGCACGTATAAGCATTAATTCACGGATTTTTTGTACGGACAACTGCAGGTACGATTAATTGAGTGCATGATTTTGTATTGAACGTGTTTGATAATAGGTCATCTATCTGCTTAGGTTGATTTTGTAGGTGGAGATCAATCTAAACTACAATCCCTCACCCACGATTTCTGTTGATTTCATTACCAAGAAATTTGAGAAAGGTTAGAACAGTTTTGTGCAAATGAAATATTTGTGTTGTGATACAGAAGGAATATTTTTGAATCTTTTTTGAATATTTTTTTTTGATATTATAGGCATTTGAATGGAAAGATTTGTCTTTTAATTCTTTTGGATTCAATTTATTTGATTTTTGTTATAATTTGCCATGTATGATTTCTTATTTATGGTTAGTATAATTCAAAGGTCATAAAGTGTTTGTTAGAATGTCTAACTAAGCAAATTGTTCTTTGTGTTTTTTGATGCCATTGTGAAGTCATTTAAGAGTATCAATATTGTGGACATAACAGATGCACATAGCAGATGGTTCGCAAGATTAGATATGCAAGTTATTTCATTTTAAGGCAGAGCGATCCTTTAGATGTTATATTTTTATTGATGTTTCTTCCTGACACTATAGGCTAGGGACTCTGGAGAGCTTGAAGATATTGGTATAAAAGTTGAGCTTGCATGGTCATTTTACTGGTAAATCAAAACTTTCATTCTTTATATATGAAAAGACAAGTAGCTATGAGTTTTATATGCTCCATATCTATTGTATATTAAGAACTTTCATTGACTGCACATGAATTGAAATCATGGTTAGCTCCAATAGCTTTAGCGTGGGATGCATAACATTGAAGCCTTTTCATTCACTTCTAAATTTGCACTTTTTGCCTGTAACAATGGCCAGTAAAAACCAGAACTTGAAAAGATGAGAGTGGTGACATTGTTATGCTATAAATTTAAGTTGGAGCAAAAAAAGAGGGTCTACATGGATTATCGAAACAAGACTAAGAACATTAGCTTTAGCATGGAATAAACAACTTATACAACATTATATTTTTATTTTTATGAATGTGTTGTGGATTCAAAATTTAGGTTAGCTTCAGTTAATGCATCAAAGTGAAGAGATTCTTCTTGCAGAAATCAGATCAAGTTATAAGGGCATTAGCTTTAGCATGGGATAAACGTCTTAGTTGACGAAATTGGTTTATTGCCTGATGATTTGCAGAATCTAATACATTCACTATCCTATGTGTAAGTTTTTAGAGCTCTTTTTTCCCCTGTCTAATATATGAATCATGTGTTCTTTTTCCACCAGGATAGATAAAAAAGATCCCCATAGGACTTGATTTTTGAGGATAGTGAATTACAAATCCAGGTTTCTCTCATGCTCTATGTTAGTACAATTTATGAAATTAAATTATCAAGAACTTTAACGATTAGTTGTTCATGATTCATAGCTATGAAGAGTCGGAAACATGGACCAAAAATCGAAAGTTGTATGGTAATGGACAACAACTTACTTAAAGTTTGGTTATGAAATTAACATCTTAAATACGAGTAAGTTGCATGGTTCCTTATAGTTATATAATATTTGTACCAATAGGTTCCTCAAAACTTATATATAGCACAAGATAAATAAAAACAATGGCGCCCAAAAATTTATATAATATACAAAACACAGTGTGAAGCAAGATTGAAAAGAAGTTACTGAACTAATAACCTGGAGGGAAATATCATATTGATTCCTTGAGCTAGATATATCTACTTTGCGAGCAATGGACTCCTGCTTAATTCGCCATGTCTTCTCTACACCTTCAGGTTCCAAAGATCTCCCTCAGTGGCATAAGCCACTACAAAAATGACAAATAATCCAAAATATCAAGTTAAATTTATAATAATATAATTCCTAAATTCATATCACACATGACACTGCTCAACAATGTTAATATTATATGATAACAAAAACCTTTTCATCCTGCAGGCAAATATAATTACATATACACATATATTACAAACGACACTGAAACATACCATTTATATAATAAACATGTGTATTGTACTGCATTATTAAATAATATAATACCATTTGGGGATTTACCGTATTTAGTATCTGGTGTGCAAATATCCATTTAGGGATATGAATTTTTGGTATCAAGTTATCTTGTTCTTAAGGGCAGCATGAAATATTATAAATCTGCTGCAATCATGACTTAAGGTAGCATGAAATATATCATACCAGTTCCTTATAATCTAACATTTTTCTCTCTCAGGTCGCTCTCCTTTCACTCCATTGATGTAAATAACATGACTCACCTGTGCCGAAAATCACCACCAGGCGCATCTAATTGCAACATGTCAGCAAAATCTAATATCACATTCCAACTCCCTCCCACGCAAGTTCACAAAGGAATAACAGTCAAGCAATGATCTACGTTCAGAGATGTGCTATATAATGGAAGACTTTCATAATGCAGATAATGGTATTGCTCAACCTCGAAATACGTTTATAGCTGTTTGAAATCATCTCTTTCCTATTTTCCAGTCTCTTATAATATATTTTCTCTGATATAACATTATCTAATTATGTTTAACTTGTGTGGAATTTATGGTACACAAATGTGGAATGAAGAGTGTAATAATAAGACGTCCAAAAGCCAAGCACCGACTTCTTCTCTGTGTTGCAAGAACAGAAATGTTAAGCTTCCAAAGAACCTCAGCCACCTGAACCACTAGCGTCTTTGTTGACAGGTGGTTTTAAGTCCAAGCATTGGGTGGTACATCCGATGTTATAGATCCTGACATAACATTCAAATTCAAATATGTTGTAACCACTCTCAACTGTTATGATCAATGGACCAGCCACCATCTCCACGCAGAAATCCTTCCCGATCGACAGGTAGTTTTAGTTAACCTGCAATTCTAACACCTTCTTTCTTTGTCGGTATGCATCCTGTCCAAGGTCAACTATGCACCTAAAAAGCGTGGATCATTGTAATGTTTGTGTGATCATTACTGACGTTCCTTCTGTGCAGATATGGTGCTCGACGAAAAAGACTCGGCACGTTCTACAGAAAGTGAATTGGCAGGTATGTTCTTGGTACTTAATTAATATGGAACTTGGTATGCTCTGTATCATAAAAACATGGATTTAAACAACGACGACTTACAGGACGCAAGCGAGTAGTTCGGACGGGTGATCCATACTACGAGGCAGGTATACAGTTCTTTACTCCCCATTGTCAAACTTGATCTCCCCGTTGTTGATGATTTGCATCTCGCATTTGGTAGCCGTTAAACGTCGCAGCGTGGAACAGCACGCGATGAATTCTTGCACAAGAGGATGCTTTCACGATGCCTTCAAATGTCAACACAAGGAACAATGCTAATACAAATGCTGGTATGTCACTTTTTTAAGTTTTCTCCAAAGCAATAAAAAACCAGAGCTTACATGTGTATACCTACCTTAGTACTTTGCATATAACATGGTCACACTGCCTCTTTAGTACCTTATCAGTAGCTACTTAATCCCAATGGGTTAAATTTTCAAACTTGCCTCTTTAGTCTATTTTGTTACTTTGTTAATTTTTGATTAGATTAATGTACTTGCTCTTTGTTAATCTTTTTATAAAATGATATAAAAGATACTCTTTGTTAATCTTTTATAAAATGATATAAAAGATAACCACCAGGTTTTGAGAGAGCTGTTTTCACCTTTTAAAAGTAGAAATAGACAGAAGATGATCCAGTGGCAAACACTGGCAATTTGCAAAGATTATTTGCTGCCATGGCTATAGATACAATAGCACCTCCTGTATTCTCATGTCTGTGCATAGTGGTCATGATTCTTGGAGCAATACACAGAATATACATGCATTAAATATTAAGCATACCTCTGTTGTTGACTGGGTTCATATCTGGAATAAAGTTATCTGACTTTTTTTTCCGGATTTTATCAGATAAAGTTTTTACCGAAAGGCAACCTCTCCGATCTCTTGACATCAATGCGCCTGCTCTGAACATCCCTTTGTCACTCAGCAGCACGTCCCGGGGTTCAATCAAACGCAGCCATGTGTCACACACAAACTCTTTATCTGGAAGTAACAAAAGCACTTTTCATCGTCACTCTCCTCTTAAATATCATCAACTTTAATTGTATTTTACGATACCATGCTTCTTTCAGGTGTCGGCCAGTATGCTCCTGCTCATTATAATCAACCAAAGAAAATGTGTCAAAAGTAGTGGCCATGAGAACACACAATTATATATTGATGGATGTGGTAATTCTGAGGGTAAGTTATCATACTCCACGTGCACCATGTCTGCTGTTCAGTACATAATTGTAAAAGTCTAATGACCTATAATTTATTTCCAAAATGAGACAATTTCACGCGCAGCTCCCAGACGTAGAGGAAGAGGTCCTGCAGTTTCAAAGTTGTATTCGCACATGCTTGCTGTTGATGCTCCAGTGTATCAAAAAAGACTCAGTAAAAAAGGATGGTATTAGCTACACTACAGCCTTTTCGCATGGTTGGTGATGCTTGAACTGGCATGTAATACATGTGCTTATGTGTATTTTTTTTATTTTTATGCATGTGCAGTTTCAAAGCCGCGACGTCGTGGTCCAGGGGTTAACAAAATAATAAATTCCAAGAATCAGTGATTGATCTTAACAAAGCGCCGAAGGCTGGTAATTATATTGCCTTTCGCTTTCCTCATAATTTCAATTCCAACAATCTTACCTACTGTTTAATTTTGCAGCAAAGAAACCAAGAACCAGAGGTCTAGGAATTGAAAAATTATTGGCGCAGAGGTTTGGTAATGAAGATGGCAATAAAACAGGTACTCAGGCAACTGCAATGGATGGTATTAATTCACTTCCCGCGTTAATACATATTTACGTTTCCTTCTCAGTAGTACACTCATTGTTTATGGATTCACATGCAGATGACATTAATACACCATGCACACAGGGAGCTACTCACAAGTCTCCAACTACTGCCGGTTAGTAGTGTGTTATGATGTCAAACTATATGACAAGTTGCTAATTAAATCTTCATTCTATATAAAGATTGCAGGACTCCCGGTAGCACTGTAACCTACCAGACAAGTGTTCCTCACTGCACAGCACAAACAGCATGCTCCTCACAACACGTCTGAGAATTCAAGTTCTACTTTCGCATCGTCTTATGTGTTGTCCCGGCTACACGAATCAGGTATTTTAAGCACCATTGCACAAGGACCTCAGCCTCTACATATCTTAATCAATTTTGATTTATATACTAGATGTATACATGCAGTCATATTTATTCGCAACAGAACAGTATTAGCCAATCAATCTGTTTGGTTGTTATCTTGCAGAGTCTAGCAGACCTTTCCGGCCAAGTAGTGCGCGTCTACGTCTGGTGTTAAGGATCTCTCCGGGATTTTGACGATGCAGCTGATGATACAGAGCATGATAATCTGTATGATGAAGGTACTGTGTTTGTTATAAGTAGTTTCAAATTAATTCATGTATTGTAAAATAGTCTACATACCAACTCATTTTCTGTACAGGTGAGGATGCGACTGAGGATTCTAATCCTGATATGTGGCAGGCTATGCCAACCTCGGTCCTCCAAATGCTATTTGCCGACAATGTAACGGAATAATGTGGGATATGGAGCGCAACAATAAATCAAATCCGAATGCAGCTCCAACTTTCTCTTTGTGTTGTAGAGTGGCCAAGTTGTTCTCCCCCCTGAGAAGCATGCTCCAGAGCCTCTAGCTTCTTTACTCTATGGAGGTCCCAAATCAACTCATTTTCGTAAGAACATCCGGGTGTATAATTGTATGTTTGCAATGTGTTCAGTGGTGGGAAATAGACCATAAAATAAATAGAGGTGGAGCGCCGTTCTGTTTCAAGATCAGAGGACAGAATCTTCATTTTATTGGAAGCCTCATTCCTGATGAAGGGGAAAAACCAAAGTTTTGTCAGCTATACATTTATGACACTGATAATGAGCATCTAACAGGATTGGTGCTGTTGGAGCAAAGGTCGATGATGTTGATCTAGACATAGTTGACAGTCTCACACGGATGCTTGACGAAAATAATAAGCTGGTTAGTTATTTTCGCACTGCCCAGAGGAGATTCAAAAGTAATGAACAAGAAGACTTCAAACTGGTACTTATATCATCACAGGCAGAAAATGGTCGTCCGAACATTATAGGTCCATCCAATGAGTTTGCAGGTTTGATTGTTAATGCTACTGCAGACACGGCTGGATGTAGAGACACTGTATGCCAAACCAACCAAGGATATCTAAAGCGGGTATTCGAAACAGATGCTTATTTTATGCAGCTTCAATTTCCCCTTTTATTTCCACAAGGAGATGATGGATACCACACTGAAATTCCATTGAAAAATTGCAAGAAAAGAAGACCAGAACCAGCTGATAATGATGAGACAGAAGGTGATCGAAAGTTCAGAGAGCATGTTACAATGAAAGAGTATTATTCCTATAAATTGATGATACGGACAAATGAAGGTTCTTTTTATTCCTCCTACCATTGCACTGTCACAAATTCTTAACAAATATTAATCATCAAAGCTGTATTTTATATAACCGTTCCTATTGGTGATCGTCCTTTGTTTCAATATAGGATTGACTCCGCATCTTGGTGGAAGGTTGTGGCAACAATATGTGGTTGATGCTTTTACAGCCATGGAGCAGTATAGACTGGATTGGATATCTCGAAACCAAACCACTATTCGTTCTGACCTCTACACTCTGTACGTGATGCAGTGCGTAGGGGAGATAATGATCCTTCACATGTTGGAAAATGTGTGGATACTTCCGGCATCTTTTACAGGTTCCAAGCGGTATATTTCTCAGTATTTTAAAGATTCGCTTGCACTGTGTCGCAGTATTGGCCATCCATCTCTTTTCTTAACAATGACAACAAATTCAAAATGGCCTGAGATTACAGAAATGATGAAGCACTTGCCTGGAGTAAATGTTGCAGATGCTCCAGATGTTGTTGCACGTGTATTTAAAATGAAACTTGACCAGCTAATCGACCTCATAAAAAAGAAGCATTTCTTTGGCCGTTGTATTGGGTGTTAAGTGCTTTCTAAAATCTGAATTTTTTTTCCTTCTTTTATAATGCTATTTTATCCAATGCTAATATTTTGTTTTTTTTAATTATATGACAGTGATGCATGTAATTGAATTCAGAAGCGTGGGTTGCCACATGCTCATATGTTGGTATGGCTAGACGACAAAGACAAGCCTAAGACGGCTGAACAGATTGACAAATTAGTGAGTGCAGAAATTCCAGATGAAGAGTCAGATCCTATTTGTTATCAGCAGTGAAAAATTATATGATTCATGGTCCGTGTGGGAAAGACACTTCTTACTCCCCATGCATGTTAATGATAAATGTGGACGTCACTTCCCAAAAAGGTACAAACGATGAAAATGCACATGCAGTCATAGTGACTTTAGTTATCTTTTTAAAACGTTATACCTGTATGATTGCCTCACCTTTATCTAAATTTGCTACACAGGGTTAATGGAGTAACATGTTTCGATGAATGTGGGTTTCCTAATTATCGGCGTCGAGACACAGGCAAGACAGTTAAGAGGAAGGGTGTGCTTCTCAACAATAGGTTGTTGTCCCGTATAATAGGGAACTACTGCTTCGTTCCAATGCCATATAAACTTAGAGATATGCAATAATTCCCGCTCCTTGAAGTACCTGTTCAAATATTGTCTCAAAGGACATGATACTGCTACCATGCTTCTAAAGCGAAAAATGATAAATCAGTGCAGTTGATTGTCAAGACGAAAGGAAAGATTTTTGATGAGGTTAGGCATTATCTTGATGGGCGTTACGTTTCAGCTTCTGAAGCAGCTTGGAGAATTTTAGGCTTGGCATTCATTCTCGATGGCCATCTGTTGACCGATTACCATCCATTTGCCAGATAGCAAGTATGTTAGCTTCAAAACAGGAGAATCTTTGCAGAATGTTTGTCATCGTGCTGATTCTAAAAGATCCAACTGGAAGCTTGGTTCTTAGCAAACAACTACTGCCGGATGCTAAAACTACACGTATAATGAAATTTCCGAGTTATTTTACATGGCTTCCCAAAGAGTGCAAGTGGAAGTATAGACAGAGGGGTGATGTAGTTGGGAGGCTGTCGGAGGTTCATGCTACAGCCGGTGATTTGCTCTATCTCAGAATGTTGCTGATGCGGAAAAAGGGCTGTTTAGGATTTGAGGACATACGGACGGTCGATGGTGTTGTGTATGACACTTTTAAGGAGGCATGTGGTGCTATGGGTCTTTTACAAGACGACAACCAGTGGCATGAGGCATTGTCCGAAACTCTCACTCAGCCTTCCCTCATCATTACGTGAAATGTTTGTGAATATTTTGGCACATAATACTGTTGCTGATCCACTTTTATTATGGACTCGACACTGGAAATGTATGTCGGAAGATATTCTGAGGAAGCAAAGGAGCACAACTGGTATCAATGATCTTGAACTACCCGAAGTTGACATACATAATTACACTCTAGCAGGTATTTTAGTTTTTACTCAGCTATAAATAGTTGTTCAAACATGTCATAGTTGGTATGAATAATTTTAGCACCACACACCTTGGAGCAGACCACTCATTGTGTCTTTTCAATGCACATGTTGCTGCTTTCATGTTACTTCTGAAAATACCAGCCATATAGACACTCATTTCGTTTGAATTTAACATCCACCTTCATCTAGAGTCTTAACACAATACAGTTACATTTCAGGCTTTTTTATTTTTTATCACCGGTTCTTTACTCAGCTGTCTGTATTGTTTTAATGCCATGGTTTAATTCATTTGTAGATTTAATTTTTGATAATATATGTGGTGTTTGTTTGAGTTGTTCATTCTTTCTTTTAAACTGCTAGGTATGCGCAGCCACATAGTGTTGTGATATTCTAATTGTTATTCTTCTTATTTAAGCTCCTCACAGTTACTAGAGACTAATTATTTCAATTTGGTTACTGCATTGTTGTTATTGTTCCTACCTGTTATGTTAGATAGGCCTGTGTTTTCTTTTATATTATAGTGCTTGCCTTGATTCAGAAACTGCATACTATATGGTGTGATTTCAGGTCTATTTTTTGATAACCTGTTTTGAGATATATTAAATATTTATGTGGTTTTGCTCATTCTGAGTATGACTAATGACATTTGACCAACAAACATTTACCAGAACACTATTAAATACATTAAAAGCCCCAAAAAAACAACCCCAGAGCCAGACTTCTAAACTCAGATTTCTTTATCAGTTTAGTTCCTCTTTTGCTGTAGGTTACCTGATCAACTCTTCTTCTTCTTTTTTTTTTTTAATTTAATAGCCACCTTCAAATGGGATTGTATACGTGTGTGTGCGTCAAATCTAATATGAAAAATAATATAAATAGTAAAATTTCAACTTCATGATACCAATTATGTTTTAGAGCTACAAATGACCAATATATATATAGTATCATGTAATTTGCAGAGCATATTTTTAGAATTAAACAATATTTTTATTTGGCATTTTAGTACCTTGCTATAATTCCCCCTATTATAATTAAGAGTTTATAATTATGAGTTGCATCTATGAAGATTGGTCCCCACTTTTTTGGTTAGGTTTTGAATTCTTTTTCATATCACATTCTGTTCCTAATCATTTATTTACCCCTTCCTCTGGATTTGATTGGTTGTCCTTGCAGAAATTGAAAATTGTTTAATGATATTGGAAAGAGTTTGAAAGACTTCCCAGACCTGCCTTTCCAACAGATAACTACAGAAATGCTGATTTGAATAGGCTTATCATAGAGGAGACATCATACAATGTTAGAGAGATGAAGGAGGTTCACGATGCTAACTACCAGAAGTTAAATTCAGGCCAGAGGTGTGTATATAATTCAGTCATTGATTCTGTGCTCGCAAAGAAGGGGTGGATTATTCTTTGTACACGAAGTGGTGGATGCGGCAAGACTTTTCTTTGGCAAACAGTGATAGCTTACCTTCGTTCAGAACGTCGAATTGTAATCCCTGTTGCTTCTTCAGGGATTGCAGCGACACTGCTCCCAGGTGGGAGGACTGCACACTCTCGCTTCCATATACCTATAAAGCTTGATCAATACTCCTGTGCTGGCATTAAACATGGTACTGACCTTGCTGAATTAATCAAACTCACCGATTTGATTATTTGGGATGAGGCGCCTATGCAACACCCGCTATGCTTTTGAGTGTGTTGATCGTACTTTACGGGACATTATGTCTGCCGTTGATCCTGAAAGAGCCAAAAAACCATTTGGTGGAATAACTGTAGTGTTTGGTGGGGATTTCCGTCAGATTTTGCCTGTTATTCCAAAAGCTTCGAGAGCAGAAATCATTGCAGCAGCTTTGAATAATCTAAACTATGGGATCACTGCCAGGTGTTCCTTCTATTTCAGAACATGCGATTGCATGCTGGGAATAGTCCTGAGCATAACCAGATGATAAAAGAATTTAGTGAATGGCAGCTCCAGATTGGCGATGAAAAGTAGATCCAATTCGAATAAAGGAACACATTTCCGAGGGTGTTATTCAAATTACCTGAGCAACACGTGTCCACTCACATGACACACCTGTTCAAGATTTGATTGAAATTATATATCCGTCCTTCTCTGAAAACATGTTTTCTCGGCACTACCTTAGTTCTCGCGCCATTCTCACTCCTACAAATGCTGTGGTAGATGACATCAATTCTGCCATTCTTGATAAGTGCCAGGGGATGTACACACTATTTTAGTCAGGACTCCTTGGAGGATAAAGGCCCGGAGGAAATGAGTTTGATGAATCATTCCCGGTGGAATATTTGAACTCTCTGAACATGCCATGTATTCCTAAACATGAGCTCAAAATCAAGATAGGAACTCCAGTGATGCTGATGAGAAATCTGAACCAAATTAATGGGCTATGCAATGGTACTCGGATGATTGTCACGGGTTGTAAGAAGAACAGCATTGAATGTGAAATAATGTGTGGTTCACACATTGGTACTAAGCATCTAATACCACGTATTGAGATGATACCTACCGAGACACCATGGCCATTTGATTTCAAGAGAACTCAATTTCCTCTTCAGATATGTTTTGCTATGACCATAAACAAAAGCCAAGGACAGTCACTTGATAAAGTAGGGATTTTCTTACCAAGACCAGTATTTTGTCATGGACAGTTATATGTTTGCAGTTTCTAGAGTTACTTCTGCTTCTGGACTTCATATTCTGGTGGTTAATGACGAAGGCAAGACTACTGATATTACCTCAAATGTTGTTTTTCAAGGAGGTTTTTTACAACATACCAAGGTAGATGCAGGTTAATATGTGTTGCACTCTTTATTGACTCTGTTAGTAATATTTATGTTGATGTTATGAATTTAGCTATTCTTATAATTCTCGAGATGCAACGAGAGAGATAGATTATGTGGTAACTCATAGTTTTTTGACATACATTCTACAAATAGAGTTTTCTTTAATAGCATTACAATGTCAGTATATATAGTCTATTTAATACAAATTAAATATATAGTCAAGGAAATATTATAATCTAAATAGTTATTTTACGTCATCAATATTCTGAGATATTTAATAATTTGGAGGAAATAAATATAAGAATAAGACGTCATCACATAAAATAATTATAATCAACATATGGGATAAAATTGATGACATATTTATTGGTATTGCTTTAAACGTAATACACGGCTTCACTATATTAAATTATAAAAACGTCTGGAAAATGAATTTTTACTTTTTTCCATAGGCATCTAATCATGGTGCTACAACTTAAAGAATCAGTAACAACGAAGTTGAACACACAATATTAAAAATAAGTTTTGAGATATTTCCACACTAGAGTTACTGGCCGTGTGTATGGTAAAACCATTCTGCGACCTAATTTTTTTTATTTATTTGGAGCCGTGTGATTTTTTGTAATATATCGTGTCACATATAATTACTATTTCAAATTTACTTCTATTTGCTTAAGCCTAATATAAATTTTGAGTATTTTATAATTTAAAATTTAATAATATTTGAAAATGAGTTCTTCACTTTAATATCCTAGGCAACCTAAATTTTACAAATCCGTAATGCAAAGTGTAAAACACAATAAAAAAAATACGATACTGAGATAATTCTACATGTGAGTTATTATTTATAATATATGTCAATTTAATACAAATTAAATATATAATCAAGGAAAATATTATAATCTAAATGGTTTTTTTACGTCATCACATATTCTGAGGGATATCTATTTGGAGGAAATAAATATAGAATAAGACGTCATCACATAAATAATTATAATCAACATATGGGATAAAAATTGATGACATATTTATTGGTATTGCTTTAAACGTAATACACGGCCTTCACTATATTAAATTATAAAAAACGTCTGGAAATGAATTTTCACTTTTTTCCATAGGCAATCTGATCATGTGCTACAACTTAAAGAATCAGTAACAACGAAGTTGAACACACATATTAAAAATAAGTTTTTGAGATAATTTCCACACCAGAGTTACTGGCCGTGTATATGGTAAAACCATTCTGCGACCTAATTTTTTTTATTTATTTGGAGCCGTGTGATTTTTTGTAATATATCGTGTCACATGTAATTACTATTTCAAATTACTTCTATTTGCTTAAGCCTAATATACATTTTGAGTATTTTATATTTTAAATTTAATAATATTTGAAAAATGAGTTCTTCATTTAATATCCCAGGCAACCTACTTATGTTGCTACATTTAACAAATCCGTAAATGCAAAGTGTAAAACACAATAAAAAATTTACGATACTGAGATAATTTCTACATGTGAGTTATTATTTATAATATATGTCAAACCATTTTTTGTTACCTACCTAATTGTTTCTACTTCATTTCGACGCGTGTATTATTTTGTAATATAATGTTTGAAAAATATTTTTAATCATGATAGATATGAGATTGCAGAAATGTTTGTAAGTTAGAAGTTTCTCCAAAAATTGTTTCCTTTTGCACAGAGTTTTGTCATTATTTATTTCATATTTTTGAATTTTTGGTCTTCAGTTTATCAAATATACAAAACTTTAAACGTAGCTTGCAATTTTATTTTTTTACGAAATAAGGAAAAGATTTTGAATATAATGAGTAATGATCTTCTCAGGCTAATTGATATAATTTTTTTTTAAGGCAATCTCTAACGATTTGATACAGAGCAACCTCATATATGCTTTTCTATGTTATTTCCAAGTCGATTCAAATAGATGTTGTTTGTTATTATCAACTCCCCAGCTTATGCGTGCTTCATGATATCATGTACACAACTGCCATCAACTACGGGTAATGTTTTAGTGACAACCGTCGGTAACTGCTCCCTATCGTCCTCAACGCACGTCTATCCCTCCTTTTTTCATGCACCTAGCTATCTTTTTTACTTGCTTTCCTCGCCTATATAATAGCTGTACTTTAGCTTTCTATATACTCATTCCACACTTCGAAGTCATTAACCAATTGAGCGTGAAAAAGTGAGTTAATAGTTTCTTCAGTTCAGGACAATATGCAGGGAAGGATGTTTGATCACATTCAGAATCTCGAGAAGTCACGCACTAACTGGAAAATCAAAGCAAGGCTCACACGCTTTTGGCCAACATTTGCTCCAGAAACATCAACCATCAAGGGATACAATTTGATTCTCCTCGACGATGAGGTAAGGCTAATGCTTAAGTGAAAGTTTTTATGATGTTCCTGATATTTTTATTTTTGATCTTAACTATATTATTTGGAAATGCAGAATTCTCATGTGCATGCATATGTTTACCCCGATAACTGGCGAGCTATTGGCAAAGAGGTCGCTGAAGGGAAGTTTATGTTGTTGAGAAACTTTCAGGTCAGAGATACTATTGGGAAATTAAAACCTGTCTCAACAAAGCTTTGCCTTCGACTTCTTAATAGTACTACATTAAGGAAGTGGAGGACGATGTTATGATCCCAAAGCATAAGTTGAATTATGGACATGGGAGACTTGCTTGAGGAGTGTGACCGTTTGTCGGAGAATCAGAATCCGGAATTGCTTATGGTTGAATTTCTCCCATGTTTTTTTATTACCACGTGTGAATAAGATCTTATATTTAATTAACCTTCCTTTTTACAGATGTCATTGGTGCTGTGGAGGAGTCGACAAGGTAAAGCGAGTTCCGACAAGATATGGGGAGAGAGACCAAACCCGGTTCATATTTACGGATGGCCGGTTAGATATCATATTTTTAATGAGTTCTTGCAGTTGTGTTTTCATGCATGATTTTCTACTTTTTAATTTGTATATTACTGTCCGTTAAGAATGAGGTTTTAATTTGTTCTGTAATGTCAGTTTAAAATTCAAAGTAACGCTTTGGGTGACTTTGCTAGCTCGGTTAGTGAAAGTTTTAAGCCAGATCTTGAGAAACCTGTGATAGGCGTGCTCACGAGTGCGAAATTGTCAACTTTTAGGGGTATGCGGTATACTTTTCATTTGTTGTCATGTGCAAATGTGCGGAAATAACATTTTGGTATTTATCTGTTGATCAAAAATTAGAGGAACATCAAATTGGAGCCTTGCCGTCGACAAAGATTTACTTTAACCTCCCAATTGATTCAGTTGCTGAATATCGTGAAAGGTTTGTGTTTTAAAAATGCTTCATTTGTCCGCTTCATTCTGTCTGTTTAGTTACAGTAATGTCACATATTAGCAATCCTCGGTTACACATTTACAAACTCCCTTTATGTTTCACACAGATTGCGGGAAGAAGGTTATAAACCAGGAAAGTATATGCTGATCCACATCTATGCTTCCACAAGGATTGTTATTGAGAAGACGTCCTTCAAGCAGATGATTGAAGATCCCGGAAATTTTCGGTACAAGGTTTGTCAATTTAATCCAAACCTATACACTATATCATGATCCATGTCAATGTCTGCATCTTTATTCTCACTGGCAGAACATTTTTCCTAAATTTAATTAGTTCTGTCCATTCATGACAAATTAGAGGACTGTAATGATCAAGTTTGTCATTACCAAAGTTGAGGAAGAGGATAACTGGTGGGTTCAATAGCTGTGTTTCCTGCCAGGCTGAGGTTGAAAAAATAGACAAAAATTCAAGTGTCACGAGTGTACCGCAGTTTTGGATACTGTGAGAAAAGGTAAGTCATCCTTGGTTGTGATGTTTTGTATTTTATGAATAAATTCTCACGTGTGTTGCTTTCCATTCAAGGTTTCGCATTTTTGTTCTGGCTGACGACAGCACGTTACTGACAAATGTAATTCTTCTTGACCGAGTTGTTAAGCGTTTGGCTGGCACTACTGTAGCTAATCTCCTAACTCAGATTAAACAGTAAGGGAAGATTAACAATATTCCTCACCCACTGTAACCAAAATGGCTATGGGAACTCATTGTTATTTCCCTTGCTACAGGATACTCTGTCACTGTTGCATCTGCTATCTTTGGTAGCATTATCGGAAAAGAGGTCATTGTTCTGCTGCAGTTAACAGATGCTAATGTGGCCGGAGATAGTAATCTCTACAATGTAGTAGATTTGTGTGATTCTGCAATGTACGAAGGTGCAATGGTTTGGCATCACCAACTCAGGCTACCAGTTCATTTTCTATGGAGGGTGACTCTGTATGTATTTAATATTGTCTGTGTTTTTATTTTCGTATATACTTTTAACTTAAACCAGAATAATTTATATACAGTCTTTTCACAAAACAGGTTGTTCCTGGCATTGAGCTTTTTGAAACTCCAGGTTCATCTCATTCAGC
Source organism: Daucus carota subsp. sativus (assembly GCF_001625215.2). Taxonomy (NCBI): domain Eukaryota; kingdom Viridiplantae; phylum Streptophyta; class Magnoliopsida; order Apiales; family Apiaceae; genus Daucus; species Daucus carota. The sequence continues at coordinate 20,701,017 of NC_030383.2, forward strand.
CACAAAGAAAATCAAAGTGGTACATTCCTCCATTTCTATGATTGAATATGAATACTCCATCCTGTTAAGTAATATATCTTAAATTATTTATGTATCTGCCTGTAGGAGGATACCCCAGCATGATGCTACAAGCGGCTTGATTATGCAACCCCTGTGCTGCGGCCTGTGCTCTTTTTCTGCAATTACTAGACGTTTTCAATTTGTTTTCAAGAAGTTTTTTTGTTCTCCACTGTGATTGGAGTGTTTCCCTAAGTTGTTCTGTTTTATTCCAGTTTCAGGACAAGGTCTTATGTCTTAGTTTTGTTGAATTGTTTTCCAGATGTATTGGATCCAAATGCTTTCAGTCTATCGTTGTTTATGCAAAACTATCTCATAATTTGCACTTGGTTGTCATGGAACTCGCTTTACACCCATGCCCTTTTTTTACTATTCATTATTCACTAGCTGTGTAAGGTTTTAAGATAGCTGAGCTTTCTTTCCCTGCAATCTTTGAGAATTGGTTTGGAAACTTTCGACTGCTTTTTAAACATGGTTCTGGAATAAAAATAGTTTCCCATCAATCTTCTCATTTATTCTGCAAAAACAAATACACTATACAACAATTATTTTTTACTTTTTATAAAACCAAACTGAGTTAAAAGTGAGGTTAAATTTATTTCTTTTATCTGAAAACATACTTAGAGTCAAAAGTTTTTCATAGTTATTCCCATTGATTTTTTTTACCCTTCTATTTTCACTTTTTTTGACCTCTAAAATTTTATAATATCTAAAATTTAATTTGACCTCTAAAATTTTATAATATCTACAATTTAATACAATAAACAAAATTAATATACATATATTATTTTTTACTTTTGGATTTCTATTTGGGGTTAGAAAGTGATTTTTAATTATCGACATGCAAGTCTTTTTGTGTGATATAATGTTTGAGAAATAAATATAATAAGCATAGGTGGTAAAAATTAATGACATATTTATTGTTATTATTTTGTTTAACTCTTTTTTAATGAGCCTGATAGGCTTCAATTTATATTTCAAATTTATTTTTAATGACTTTAAACGTAATATACCTCTTCATTATTTTAAATTTTGAAATTGTTTGGGAAATTTTTAAATTTTCATATATTATTTTCACTGGGCCAATATTTACATAAGGTATCTATATATATAAACTTGATATATTTTAAACTGGTATGTTATTCATGTATCAAATTCAGTTTTAAATGATGATGTGTCTAACATTTTTTAAATTACTCTATTTCATTTCTTGCAAATTTTATACTAATTTTTTAGTGTTTTTGGATGACACCAATTAATTTCAGTCATTTTATACTAACATTGTTTCTTTTGGGATAATTTATAAACATCCAAATTGAAAATAAATTGTATATGATTAGTATTTTTAAATTAGTATTTTTTAAATTGAAATTACCATTAACTTATTTGTACCCATAAAAGTAATACAAAATTGCAGGCTTGCAAATTACCATTGCCATATTTCATGCAGTAACACGTTGAATCAACATAGGATTTTATATAAAATTATGTTTGACTAATTACACTATCAGATATATTTGCCAACTCAGTATTAGTAACAGAGGCCTTCATTGTACCAAATCTCCGTTTTTTAGGCAATAGACTATCATCATGCACTTATCTTTTCCTTCTTCTAGGCTATAAATATAAATAAATAAGGTTTGTACACTTATCGCATCTTGACTTGATCAGTATAGAGAAGTAGGTCAGCCAAAACCGATCATACAGGTTGGTTCATGGATGCACACGATCATCTCGCGGTTGTGGATGGAAGCAAGATGACATGGAACGTAAGGGTCCGTGTTACAAGAATATGGCCTTCGACAATACCAAATGGTGTCATAGTCAGATGGAACTTGCTCCTGTTAGATTCAGAGGTAATACAAATAAATTTCTGTTGTCCGTGACATGAAACAATTCTAATATTTTTGTATTTGCTGTAAAATCCAGAACACTCACGTGCATGCATCCACTACCCCTGAAATATGGATTCAATTCCAGAATTTAATCAATGAAGGAGTTGTGTGCATGGTTAGGAATTTCAGTGTCATACCTGCCAATGGCATTTTCCGACCTGTGCTTCACCCACGCCAAATAGCATTTACAGAGGCGACCCGAATCAATGTTATTCCGGAAGAGGAATTTACAATTCAAATGCACAGGTTTGAAATTATTCCACTGGAAGACTTGCAGGAACATGTTGTTGAAGGAAATCCAAATTGGCTAAATGAATTCTCCATAGGTCGGTATGCTACCAAAAATCTTTTAATCATTTCCATTCTGTATCATTAATCTATGTACTATGTTGTAATAGATGTAATGGGAATGGTGGAAGATCTTGAACCAATCCAGGAATCCCAGACAAACCATGGTCCAGTAGAAATTATAAAATTCACAATAGATGATGGAAGGTATAATTTTGGCCTATTTACTACTGTATAAGTGCATAACTTATAACTTCTTACTGTAACATCTTTATAAATATGAAATCAGTGTTAGACACAAAGTGCATATATCGGGACCCTTCAACCCTGACGCGTTATCGTTGTATGACGATCAATTTGCAAATCCCAAGATTGTCATAATGGCAAGCACAAGAATTTCTGAGTTTAGAGGTAAGAGAAGTAGCTACGTTGCAAAAAATTAAGCTTTAAAGTCTTTACCTTTTGTGCTAAATCATCTATATCTTCTACAGGGACTATTAAGATAACTAATCTTTCGTCCACCAAGATTTATGTGAACCTTGAATGCCCGGAAGTGACAACGTTCAGACACTGGTAAAATTATACCAAGTTTTGTCTTTTTATATTATGAAACAAATCTATTATTAATGTGATGGATCAAATTTGTGTTATTTTTCCCATATTATATTCTATATGTAGGTTGATCAATGATGGCTTCATGGAGTTTTGGCCTATCATTTGATCTGAAGAACTAGATGCTAAGTACGACATGGGAGCTAATAAGAACTGGGTTGCTGTGAGGCAGATTTGTGCCGCATCATTCCTTGATTCAGATTATTGTTTTGGGTTTCATCCTAGGATTTTCTTTCTGTTAAAAATGAATTCTATTCATCCAGTTAGGCTTTGATTTCATAAGTTTCTTTTTATCAGATGACCTCATTTGCTTTATTATTTCATTAGACTATGTCTGCTTTATAATTTTCAAAGAGCATGATTGCATTTTTTATTTGAGATATATAGTCTGAAGGATTTTTTATAAAGCAAGATGATTTTGACAATGTGAGTTGAATTTCACTTAGATTTTATTCATGTTTCTGGGGTATAATCATGTACATATGTATATCTAAAAGTGGTACATATGTATATGAAGAATGGAGAATCATTTTCAGCACTTGAAATAGTTTCTGGAGACTCAAAAATTTTCAGCACTTGAAATAGTTTGGGATCAGCGTGGAAGAAGAAAGTGCTCAGACCATTGCCACAGTTCAAGATGCAGCAGATTTGATTGAGAAGCTTTACAAGAAAAAATAGTAAAGACGTTAGAATAATTGTTTGTTCATAGCTGTTAAGAACTGGAGCCACGTCTTTGTGTTTGTCAAGAAAATTATCAGAGAGGCTATTTGATATGTATTGCTCTGCTGTGTTCACGTAAGAGAATATTTTTGTCAAAAAGCAATTTAGTATCAGGCAAATATATTGCCTTATACTCCGTCTTACCCATGGACTCTACTGATGTTTTATCGTGGTCGTCATTTGTTGATTTAATTATTTTTCGTATTAGTATAAATTCCCATATGCTTCCAGTTTTACAAAATAAATCCATAATACAGCAATTTTATGAATTATTAATTATTTTAAAGGGAGCTCGCGAAGCGCGGGCATAATTCCCTAGTATTCTTAATGCATGCTAGTGAAGGCCCCAAAAATACTCCAAATTTTACCCATATTTTTGCCTGCTCCACCGACCCACCGACCCGTAAATCCGTTAACCCATCTGCCCATCTCAGTTTTTTTCTCCCGGATAATTGATCGTGCTTCCGTTACCTTATCTCTCACGTCCTAATTCAAAATTTTGAATTCCAGATCTTGCAAAACCATCTTCAAGCTTTATGATCAGCAATCATTCGCCAGGCATGTGTGTTTCAAAGCAGGCATAGTTTATACCTGATTCCTTATCCACTATTCGAATTTCTCCAGTGTTCTCATGTCTTCAATCTCCTCTGCCTGTCCCCTGCTAAGAATTGAACACACGTGTTTTCTGAATTGCTCCGTGCTCCATCTGCCTACACTCACGCGGGCTGTTACATTCTCTCCCCCCATTTATTATTCCAAAATCACTTTCGATCTCCAGGATATCAGAGATCAAGTACCGGGGAAGACAGGCTGCACTGGATCAGTTATGGTTGTGTTCGTTTCTGCATAGCCAACGACGGACAAGCCACCCTCTCCACCACGTATTCCTCCCCCGTCGACAAGTAGGTTAATCTGTACCCATATATACGCTCCTGTATTGTGTATAGGTTAAGCTGATAAGTTAGATGATGAATGCATTCAAGGTGTTTGATTTATATTCTCTGTGATTTTGTTTAATTATTTTTACCTATTTTTGCCTCTGTGTATGATCTAGCCACATATTTCATGTCTCTGTGGTCCAAGTCATGTTGTTAAAGAAAATAACACGATCCCGTTGAAGGTGTAATCATCCCTGTCACCAGCCAATCGGCATTTGAAAGCACATGGAGTTGAACCGGTGAGTGATGAATTAATTGAGATAAAGTAGGAGTAGTGTATTTCATTTATGCGAGTAGTCTGCTTATAAGATCAAGTGCGGTGCTGAGCTCAATTGCTCTGCCACCCGTTTCTTTTCTCTGTCACCTATAATGATTTGGTTTATGATGCATGATTGCCCTGATATATAATGATTGTTTTCAGATACACATCCTGATGGATCATACATATACAAGATTATTGACGAGGTAACTGAAATTGAGATCATAGTGTAGAGCTAAATCTTCATATCTAAATTAGCCTAAATCTTCATACTAATGGCAAACTTTGTCACCAATAACGGGAATGAAACTTTCCGGGGACTTAGGATGAGAAATGGAAGGGAATTTTGTTGACATATTGCTGTCTTTTTATCACGTGCATGTCCCATATCGTCCACATTGAGTATTTAGTTTGTGTGTCACAGCCTCTTCAATTGATGTCAGTGGAAGCGGCATTTTTGTATCCGGGATCACATAGATTGATCCCGCAACGACCACTGGCCAAGCTACAATGGACATGATAGGTGACCGACACCTCTACAACCAAGATTTTAATTTGTGTATAATCAATCTTTTCGAATGTATGTTGCCCTGAAATCTTACAATTCATACTCATAACCAGGAAACTCCAAAAGAAGACGTGGTCCAAATGTCAATATAACATAGTTGGTGAGGAACTTACATGTTTCGTGATTTAGAAGTAAATTGAACTCAACATAACAACAAAGTTATATAAAGGCATTGTAATATATTCTCTGTGCTGACAAGATTTAATTTTTAGAGATCTTTGCTTTTAAAGACCAGTTTAAAATATTCTACATAAACTATGATGTGCTCCTTTCTGATGCAATTTTGTTTCTACTGCTGATACAAAGAGCAACCATTTTTTGATTTTGATGTGGGAGTCCTTTTTTAGCAATGCAGGTGTTTAGTCATGTGCCTTGGTTTCGTACATTCCCTACATTCTGATATACTAATAATGTAGGGATATTAAGAGTCTGTCAAAACAATCTTCAACCTTATGGCTCATATCTACGATCTTCTAATAGTTCTCAAAATAGTTCTCAAATCTTCAACCTTATGGCTCATATCTACGAACTTCTGTCGATCTTCGAGACTATTTCAAACTGCGGCGTCCAACTAAAGCATGGTTTTTCAAACGCAGTTCCTTTGCTAGACGGGTTTTGAACCAGGTTTACATCCATTTGGCTCCTGGGTTACTGAATCTGAACTGCACGTATAAGCATTAATTCACGGATTTTTGTACGGACACTGCAGGTACGATTAATTGAGTGCATGATTTTGTATTGAACGTGTTTGATAATAGGTCATCTTATCTGCTTAGGTTGATTTTGTAGGTGGAGATCAATCTAAACTACAATCCACTCACCCACGATTTCTGTTGATTTCATTACCAAGAAATTTGAGAAAGGTTAGAACAGTTTTGTGCAAATGAAATATTTGTGTTGTGATACAGAAGGAATATTTTTTGACATCTTTTTTGAATATTTTTTTTTGATATTATAGGCATTTGAATGGAAAGAATTTGTCTTTAATTCTTTTGGATTCAATTTATTTTGATTTTGTTATAATTTGCCATGTATGATTTCTTATTTATGGTTAGTATAATTCAAAGGTCTAAAGTGTTTGTTAGAATGTCTAACTAAGCAAATTGTTCTTTGTGTTTTTTGATGCCATTGTGAAGTCATTAAGAGTATCAATATTGTGGACATAACAGATGCACATAGCAGATGGTTCGCAAGAATTAGATATGCAAGTTATTTCATTTTAAGGCAGAGCGATCCTTTAGATGTTATATTTTTTATTGATGTTCTTCCTTGACACTATAGGCTAGGGACTCTGGAGAGCTTGAAGATATTGTTATAAAAGTTGAGCTTGCATGGTCATTTTACTGGTAAATCAAGAACTTTCATTCTTTATATATGAAAAGACAAGTAGCTATGAGTTTTATATGCTCCATATCTATTGTATATTAAGAACTTTCATTGACTGCACATGAATTGAAATCATGGTTAGCTCCAATAGCTTTAGCGTGGGATGCATAACATTGAAGCCTCTTTCATTCACTTCTAAATTTGCACTTTTTGCTGTAACAATGGCCAGTAAAAACCAAGAACTTGAAAAGATGAGAGTGGTGACATTGTTATGCTATAAATTTAAGTTGGAGCAAAAAAAGAGGTCTACATGGATTATCGGAAACAAGACTAAGAACATTAGCTTTAGCATGGAATAACAACTTATACAACATTATATTTTTATTTTATGAATGTGTTGTGGATTCAAAATTTAGGTTAGCTTCAGTTTAATGCATCAAAGTGAAGAGATTCTTCTTGCAGAAATCAGATCAAGTTTATAAGGGCATTAGCTTTAGCATGGGATAAACGTCTTAGTTGACGAAATTGGTTTATTGCCTGATGATTTGCAGAATCTAATACATTCACTATCCTATGTGTAAGTTTTTAGAGCTCTTTTTTCCCCTGTCTAATATATGAATCATGTGTTCTTTTTCCACCAGGATAGATAAAAAAGATCCCCCATATGACTTGATTTTTTGAGGATAGTGAATTACAAATCCAGGTTTCTCTCATGCTCTATGTTAGTACAATTTATGAAATTAAATTATCAAGAACTTTAACGATTAGTTGTTCATGATTCATAGCTATGAAGAGTCGGAAACATGGACCAAAATCGAAAAGTTGTATGGTATGGACAACAACTTACTTAAAGTTTTGGTTATGAAATTAACATCTTAAATACAGAGTAAGTTGCATGGTTCCTTATAGTTATATAATATTTTGTACCAATAGGTTCCTCAAAACTTATATATAGCACAAGATAAATAAAAACAATGGCGCCCAAAAAATTTATATAATATACAAAACACAGTGTGAAGCAAGATTGAAAAGAAGTTACTGAACTAATAACCTGGAGGGAAAATATCATATTGATTCCTGAGCTAGATATATCTACTTTGCGAGCAATGGACTCCTGCTTAATTCGCCATGTCTTCTCTACACCTTCAGGTTCCAAAGATCTCCCTCAGTTGGCATAAGCCACTACAAAAAATGACAAATAATCCAAAATATCAAGTTAAATTTATAATAATATAATTCCTAAATTCATATCACACATTACACTGCTCAACAATGTTAATATTATATGATAAACAAAAACCTTTTCATCCTGCAGGCAAATATAATTACATATACACATATATTACAACGACACTGAAACATACCATTTATATAATAAACATGTGTATTGTACTGCATTATTAAATAATATAATACCATTTGGGGATTTACCGTATTTAGTATCTGGTGTGCAAATATCCATTTAGGGATATGAATTTTTGGTATCAAGTTATCTTTGTTACTTAAGGGCAGCATGAAATATTATAAATCTGCTGCAATCATGACTTAAGGTAGCATGAAATATATCATACCAGTTCCTTATAATCTAACATTTTCTCTCTCAGGTCGCTCTCCTTTCACTCCCATTGATGTAAATAACATGACTCACCTGTGCCGAAAATCACCACCAGGCGCATCTAATTGCAACATGTCAGCAAAATCTAATATCACATTCCAACTCCCTCCCACGCAAGTTCACAAAGGAATAACAGTCAAGCAAATGATCTACGTTCAGAGATGTGCTATATAATGGAAGACTTTCATAATGCAGATAATGGTATTGCTCAACCTCGAAATACGTTATAGCTGTTTGAAATCATCTCTTTCCTATTTTCCAGTCTCTTATAATATATTTTCTCTGATATAACATTATCTAATTATGTTTAACTTGTGTGGAATTTATGGTACACAAATGTGGAATGAAGAGTGTAATAATAAGACGTCCAAAAGCCAAGCACCGACTTCTTCTCTGTGTTGCAAGAACAGAAATGTTAAGCTTCCAAAAGAACCTCAGCCACCTGAACCACTAGCGTCTTTGTTGACAGGTGGTTTTAAGTCCAAGCATTGGGTGGTACATCCGATGTTATAGATCCTGACATAACAATTCAAATTCAAATATGTTGTAACCACTCTCAACTGTTATGATCAATGGACAGCCACCATCTCCACGCAGAAATCCTTCCCGATCGACAGGTAGTTTTAGTTTAACCTGCAATTCTACACCTTCTTTCTTTGTCGGTATGCATCCTGTCCAAGGTCAACTATGCACCTAAAAAGCGTGGATCATTGTAATGTTTGTGTGATCATTACTGACGTCCTTCTGTGCAGATATGGTGCTCGACGAAAAAGACTCGGCACGTTCTACAGAAAGTGAATTGGCAGGTATGTTCTTGGTACTTAATTAATATGGAACTTGGTTATGCTCTGTATCATAAAAACATGGATTTAACAACGACGACTTACAGGACGCAAGCGAGTAGTTCGGACGGGTGATCCATACTACGAGGCAGGTATACAGTTCTTTACTCCCCATTGTCAAACTTGATCTCCCCGTTGTTGATGATTTGCATCTCGCATTTGGTAGCCGTTAAACGTCGCAGCGGTGGAACAGCACTCGATGAATTCTTGCACAAGAGGATGCTTTCAACGATGCCTTCAAATGTCAACACAAGGAACAATGCTAATACAAATGCTGGTATGTCACTTTTTTAAGTTTTCTCCAAAGCATAAAAAACCAGAGCTTACATGTGTATACCTACCTTAGTACTTTGCATATAACATGGTCACACTGCCTCTTTAGTACCTTATCAGTAGCTACTTAATCCCAATGGGTTAAATTTCAAACTTGCCTCTTTAGTCTATTTTGTTACTTTGTTAATTTTTGATTAGATTAATGTACTTGCTCTTTGTTAATCTTTTTATAAAATGATATAAAAGATACTCTTTGTTAATCTTTTTATAAAATGATATAAAAGATAACCACCAGGTTTTGAGAGAGCTGTTTTCACCTTTTAAAAGTAGAAAATAGACAGAAGATGATCCAGTGGCAAACACTGGCAATTTGCAAAGATTATTTGCTGCCATGGCTATAGATACAATAGCACCTCCTGTATTCTCATGTCTGTGCATAGTGGTCATGATTCTTGGAGCAATACACAGAATATACATGCATTAAATATTAAGCATACCTCTGTTTGTTGACTGGGTTCATATCTGGAATAAAGTTATCTGACTTTTTTTTTCCGGATTTATCAGATAAAGTTTTTACCGAAAGGCAACCTCTCCGATCTCTTGACATCAATGCGCCTGCTCTGAACATCCCTTTGTCAACTCAGCAGCACGTCCCGGGGTTCAATCAAACGCAGCCATGTGTCACACAAAACTCTTTATCTGGAAGTAACAAAAGCACTTTTCATCGTCACTCTCCTCTTAAATATCATCAACTTTAATTGTATTTTACGATACCATGCTTCTTTCAGGTGTCGGCCAGTATGCTCCTGCTCATTATAATCAACCAAAAGAAAATGTTGTCAAAAGTAGTGGCCATGAGAACACACAATTATATATTGATGGATGTGGTAATTCTGAGGGTAAGTTATCATACTCCACGTGCACCATGTCTGCTGTTCAGTACATAATTGTAAAAGTCTAATGACCTATAATTTATTTCCAAAATGAGACAATTTCACGCGCAGCTCCCAGACGTAGAGGAAGAGGTCCTGCAGTTTCAAAGTTGTATTCGCACATGCTTGCTGTTGATGCTCCAGTTGTATCAAAAAAGACTCAGTAAAAAAGGATGGTATTAGCTACACTACAGCCTTTTCGCATGGTTGGTGATGCTTGAACTGGCATGTAATACATGTGCTTATGTGTATTTTTTTTATTTTTATGCATGTGCAGTTTCAAAGCCGCGACGTCGTGGTCCAGGGGTTAACAAAATAATAAATTCCCAAGAATCAGTGATTGATCTTAACAAAGCGCCGAAGGCTGGTAATTATATTGCCTTTCGCGTTCCTCATAATTTCAATTCCAACAATCTTACCTACTGTTTAATTTTGCAGCAAAGAAACCAAGAACCAGAGGTCTAGGAATTGAAAAATTATTGGCGCAGAGGTTTGGTAATGAAGATGGCAATAAAACAGGTACTCAGGCAACTGCAATGGATGGTATTAATTCAACTTCCCGCGTTAATACATATTTACGTTTCCTTCTCAGTAGTACACTCATTGTTTATGGATTCACATGCAGATGACATTAATACACCATGCACACAGGGAGCTACTCACAAGTCTCCAACTACTGCCGGTTAGTAGTGTGTTATGATGTCAAACTATATGACAAGTTGCTAATTAAATCTTCATTCTATATAAAGATTGCAGGACTCCCGGTAGCACTGTAACCTACCAGACAAGTGTTCCTCACTTGCACAGCACAAACAGGCATGCTCCTCACAACACGTCTGAGAATTCAAGTTCTACTTTCGCATCGTCTTATGTGTTGTCCCGGCTACACGAATCAGGTATTTTAAGCACCATTGCACAAGGACCTCAGCCTCTACATATCTTAATCAATTTTGATTTATATACTAGATGTATACATGCAGTCATATTTATTCGCAACAGAACAGTATGTAGCCAATCAATCTGTTTGGTTGTTATCTTGCAGAGTCTAGCAGACCTTTCCGGCCAAGTAGTGGCGCGTCTACGTCTGGTGTTAAGGATCTCTCCCGGGATTTTGACGATGCAGCTGATGATACAGAGCATGATAATCTGTATGATGAAGGTACTGTGTTTGTTATAAGTAGTTTCAAATTAATTCATGTATTGTAAAATAGTCTTACATACCAACTCATTTTCTGTACAGGTGAGGATGCGACTGAGGATTCTAATCCTGATATGTGGCAAGGCTATGCCAACCTCGGTCCTCCAAATGCTATTTGCCGACAATGTAACGGAATAATGTGGGATATGGAGCGCAACAATAAATCAAATCCGAATGCAGCTCCAACTTTCTCTTTGTGTTGTAAGAGTGGCCAAGTTGTTCTCCCCCCTGAGAAGCATGCTCCAGAGCCTCTAGCTTCTTTACTCTATGGAGGTCCCAAATCAACTCATTTTCGTAAGAACATCCGGGTGTATAATTGTATGTTTGCAATGTGTTCAAGTGGTGGGAAAATAGACCATAAAATAAATAGAGGTGGAGCGCCGTTCTGTTTCAAGATCAGAGGACAGAATCTTCATTTTATTGGAAGCCTCATTCCTGATGAAGGGGAAAAACCAAAGTTTTGTCAGCTATACATTTATGACACTGATAATGAGCAATCTAACAGGATTGGTGCTGTTGGAGCAAAGGTCGATGATGTTGATCTAGACATAGTTGACAGTCTCACACGGATGCTTGACGAAAATAATAAGCTGGTTAGTTATTTTCGCACTGCCCAGAGGAGATTCAAAAGTAATGAACAAGAAGACTTCAAACTGGTACTTATATCATCACAGGCAGAAAATGGTCGTCCGAACATTATAGGTCCATCCAATGAGGTTGCAGGTTTGATTGTTATGCTACTGCAGACACGGCTGGATGTAGAGACACTGTATGCCAAACCAACCAAGGATATCTAAAGCGGGTATTCGAAACAGATGCTTATTTTATGCAGCTTCAATTTCCCCTTTTATTTCCACAAGGAGATGATGGATACCACACTGAAATTCCATTGAAAAATTGCAAGAAAAGAAGACCAGAACCAGCTGATAATGATGAGACAGAAGGTGATCGAAAGTTCAGAGAGCATGTTACAATGAAAGAGTATTATTCCTATAAATTGATGATACGGACAAATGAAGGTTCTTTTTTATTCCTCCTACCATTGCACTGTCACAAATTCTTAACAAATATTAATCATCAAGCTGTATTTTATATAACCGTTCCTATTGGTGATCGTCCTTTGTTTCAATATAGGATTGACTCCGCATCTTGGTGGAAGGTTGTGGCAACAATATGTGGTTGATGCTTTTACAGCCATGGAGCAGTATAGACTGGATTGGATATCTCGAAACCAAACCACTATTCGTTCTGACCTCTACAACTCTGTACGTGATGCAGTGCGTAGGGGAGATAATGATCCTTCACATGTTGGAAAATGTGTGATACTTCCGGCATCTTTTACAGGTTCCAAGCGGTATATGTCTCAGTATTTTAAAGATTCGCTTGCACTGTGTCGCAGTATTGGCCATCCATCTCTTTCTTAACAATGACAACAAATTCAAAATGGCCTGAGATTACAGAAATGATGAAGCACTTGCCTGGAGTAAATGTTGCAGATGCTCCAGATGTTGTTGCACGTGTATTTAAAATGAAACTTGACCAGCTAATCGACCTCATAAAAAAGAAGCATTTCTTTGGCCGTTGTATTGGGTGTTAAGTGCTTTCTAAAATCTGAATTTTTTTTCCTTCTTTTATAATGCTATTTTATCCAAATGCTAATATTTTGTTTTTTTTAATTATATGACAGTGATGCATGTAATTGAATTCCAGAAGCGTGGGTTGCCACATGCTCATATGTTGGTATGGCTAGACGACAAAGACAAGCCTAAGACGGCTGAACAGATTGACAAATTAGTGAGTGCAGAAATTCCAGATGAAGAGTCAGATCCTATTTGTTATCAGGCAGTGAAAAATTATATGATTCATGGTCCGTGTGGGAAAGACACTTCTTACTCCCCATGCATGGTTAATGATAAATGTGGACGTCACTTCCCAAAAAGGTACAAACGATGAAAATGCACATGCAGTCATAGTGACTTTAGTTATCTTTTTAAAACGTTATACCTGTATGATTGCCTCACCTTTATCTAAATTTGCTACACAGGTTTAATGGAGTAACATGTTTCGATGAATGTGGGTTTCCTAATTATCGGCGTCGAGACACAGGCAAGACAGTTAAGAGGAAGGGTGTGCTTCTCAACAATAGGTTTGTTGTCCCGTATAATAGGGAACTACTGCTTCGTTTCCAATGCCATATAAACTTAGAGATATGCAATAATTCCCGCTCCTTGAAGTACCTGTTCAAATATTGTCTCAAAGGACATGATACTGCTACCATGCTTCTAAAGCGAAAAAATGATAAATCAAGTGCAGTTGATTGTCAAGAACGAAAAGGAAAGATTTTTGATGAGGTTAGGCATTATCTTGATGGGCGTTACGTTTCAGCTTCTGAAGCAGCTTGGAGAATTTTAGGCTTTGGCATTCATTCTCGATGGCCATCTGTTGACCGATTACCCATCCATTTGCCAGATAGCAAGTATGTTAGCTTCAAAACAGGAGAATCTTTGCAGAATGTTTGTCATCGTGCTGATTCTAAAAGATCCAAACTGGAAGCTTGGTTCTTAGCAAACAAACTACTGCCGGATGCTAAAAACTACACGTATAATGAATTTCCGAGTTATTTTACATGGCTTCCCAAAGAGTGCAAGTGGAAGTATAGACAGAGGGGTGATGTAGTTGGGAGGCTGTCGGAGGTTCATGCTACAGCCGGTGATTTGCTCTATCTCAGAATGTTGCTGATGCGGAAAAAGGGCTGTTTAGGATTTGAGGACATACGGACGGTCGATGGTGTTGTGTATGACACTTTTAAGGAGGCATGTGGTGCTATGGGTCTTTTACAAGACGACAACCAGTGGCATGAGGCATTGTCCGAAAACTCTCACTCAGCCTTCCCTCATCAATTACGTGAAATGTTTGTGAATATTTTGGCACATAATACTGTTGCTGATCCACTTTTATTATGGACTCGACACTGGAAATGTATGTCGGAAGATATTCTGAGGAAGCAAAGGAGCACAACTGGTATCAATGATCTTGAACTACCCGAAGTTGACATACATAATTACACTCTAGCAGGTATTTTAGTTTTTACTCAGCTATAAATAGTTGTTCAAACATGTCATAGTTGGTATGAATAATTTTAGCACCACACACCTTGGAGCAGACCACTCATTTGTGTCTTTTCAATGCACATGTTGCTGCTTTCATGTTACTTCTGAAAATACCAGCCATATAGACACTCATTTCGTTTGAATTTAACATCCACCTTCATCTAGAGTCTTAACACAATACAGTTACATTTCAGGCTTTTTTATTTTTTATCACCGGTTCTTTACTCAGCTGTCTGTATTGTTTTTAATGCCATGGTTTAATTCATTTGTAGATTTAATTTTTTGATAATATATGTGGTGTTGTTTGAGTTGTTCATTCTTTCTTTTTAACTGCTAGGTATGCGCAGCCACATAGTTGTTGTGATATTCTAATTGTTATTCTTCTTATTTAAGCTCCTCACAGTTACTAGAGACTAATTATTTCAATTTGGTTACTGCATTGTTGTTATTGTTCCTACCTGTTATGTTAGATAGGCCTGTGTTTTCTTTTATAATTATAGTGCTTGCCTTGATTCAGAAACTGCATACTATATGGTGTGATTTCAGGTCTATTTTTTGATAACCTGTTTTGAGATATATTAAATATTTATGTGGTTTTGCTCATTCTGAGTATGACTAATGACATTTGACCAACAAACATTTACCAGAACACTATTAAATACATTAAAAGCCCCAAAAAACAACCCAGAGCCAGACTTCTAAACTCAGATTTCTTTATCAGTTTAGTTCCTCTTTTGCTGTAGGTTACCTGATCAACTCTTCTTCTTCTTTTTTTTTTTTTAATTTAATAGCCACCTTCAAATGGATTGTATACGTGTGTGTGCGTCAAAATCTAATATGAAAAATAATATAAATAGTAAAATTTCAACTTCATGATACCAATTATGTTTTAGAGCTACAAATGACCAATATATATATAGTATCATGTAATTTTGCAGAGCATATTTTTAGAATTAAACAATATTTTTATTTGGCATTTAGTACCTTGCTATAATTCCCCCTATTATAATTAAGAGTTTATAATTATGAGTTGCATCTATGAAGATTGGTCCCCACTTTTTGGTTAGGTTTTGAATTCTTTTTCATATCACATTCTGTTCCTAATCATTTATTTACCCCTTCCTCTGGATTTGATTGGTTGTCCTTGCAGAAATTGAAAAATTGTTTAATGATATTGGAAAGAGTTTGAAAGATTCCCAGACCTGCCTTTCCCAACAGATACTACAGAAATGCTGATTTGAATAGGCTTATCATAGAGGAGACATCATACAATGTTAGAGAGATGAAGGAGGTTCACGATGCTAACTACCAGAAGTTAAATTCAGGCCAGAGGTGTGTATATAATTCAGTCATTGATTCTGTGCTCGCAAAGAAGGGTGGATTATTCTTTGTACACGGAAGTGGTGGATGCGGCAAGACTTTTCTTTGGCAAACAGTGATAGCTTACCTTCGTTCAGAACGTCGAATTGTAATCCCTGTTGCTTCTTCAGGGATTGCAGCGACACTGCTCCCAGGTGGGAGGACTGCACACTCTCGCTTCCATATACCTATAAAGCTTGATCAATACTCCTGTGCTGGCATTAAACATGGTACTGACCTTGCTGAATTAATCAAACTCACCGATTTGATTATTTGGGATGAGGCGCCTATGCAACACCGCTATGCTTTTGAGTGTGTTGATCGTACTTTACGGGACATTATGTCTGCCGTTGATCCTGAAAGAGCCAAAAACCATTTGGTGGAATAACTGTAGTGTTTGGTGGGATTTCCGTCAGATTTTGCCTGTTATTCCAAAAGCTTCGAGAGCAGAAATCATTGCAGCAGCTTTGAATAAATCTAAACTATGGGATCACTGCCAGGTGTTCCTTCTATTTCAGAACATGCGATTGCATGCTGGGAATAGTCCTGAGCATAACCAGATGATAAAGAATTTAGTGAATGGCAGCTCCAGATTGGCGATGGAAAAGTAGATCCAATTCGAATAAAGGAACACATTTCCGAGGTGTTATTCAAATTACCTGAGCAACACGTTGTCCACTCACATGACACACCTGTTCAAGATTTGATTGAAATTATATATCCGTCCTTCTCTGAAAACATGTTTTCTCGGCACTACCTTAGTTCTCGCGCCATTCTCACTCCTACAAATGCTGTGGTAGATGACATCAATTCTGCCATTCTTGATAAGTTGCCAGGGGATGTACACACATATTTTAGTCAGGACTCCTTGGAGGATAAAGGCCCGGAGGAAAATGAGTTTGATGAATCATTCCCGGTGGAATATTTGAACTCTCTGAACATGCCATGTATTCCTAAACATGAGCTCAAAATCAAGATAGGAACTCCAGTGATGCTGATGAGAAATCTGAACCAAATTAATGGGCTATGCAATGGTACTCGGATGATTGTCACGGGTTGTAAGAAGAACAGCATTGAATGTGAAATAATGTGTGGTTCACACATTGGTACTAAGCATCTAATACCACGTATTGAGATGATACCTACCGAGACACCATGGCCATTTGATTTCAAGAGAACTCAATTTCCTCTTCAGATATGTTTTGCTATGACCATAAACAAAAGCCAAGGACAGTCACTTGATAAAGTAGGGATTTTCTTACCAAGACCAGTATTTTGTCATGGACAGTTATATGTTGCAGTTTCTAGAGTTACTTCTGCTTCTGGACTTCATATTCTGGTGGTTAATGACGAAGGCAAGACTACTGATATTACCTCAAATGTTGTTTTTCAGGAGGTTTTTTACAACATACCAAGTGTAGATGCAGGTTAATATGTGTTGCACTCTTTATTGACTCTGTTAGTAATATTTATGTTGATGTTATGAATTTAGCTATTCTTTATAATTCTCGAGATGCAACGAGCAGAGATAGATTATGTGGTAACTCATAGTTTTTTGACATACATTCTACCAAATAGAGTTTTCTTTAATAGCATTACAAATGTCAGTATATATAGTCTATTTAATACAAATTAAATATATAGTCAAGGAAAATATTATAATCTAAATAGTTATTTTACGTCATCACATATTCTGAGATATTTAATAATTTGGAGGAAATAAATATAAGAATAAGACGTCATCACATAAAATAATTATAATCAACATATGGGATAAAAATTGATGACATATTTATTGGTATTGCTTTAAACGTAATACACGGCTTCACTATATTAAATTATAAAAACGTCTGGAAAATGAATTTTTCACTTTTTTCCATAGGCGATCTAATCATGGTGCTACAACTTAAAGAATCAGTAACAACGAAGTTGAACACACAATATTAAAAATAAGTTTTTGAGATAATTTCCACACTAGAGTTACTGGCCGTGTGTATGGTAAAACCATTCTGCGACCTAATTTTTTTTATTTATTTGGAGCCGTGTGATTTTTTGTAATATATCGTGTCACATATAATTACTATTTCAAATTTACTTCTATTTGCTTAAGCCTAATATAAATTTTGAGTATTTTATAATTTAAAATTTAATAATATTTGAAAAATGAGTTCTTCACTTTAATATCCTAGGCAACCTAAATTTTACAAATCCGTAAATGCAAAGTGTAAAACACAATAAAAAAAATACGATACTGAGATAATTTCTACATGTGAGTTATTATTTATAATATATGTCAATTTAATACAAATTAAATATATAATCAAGGAAAATATTATAATCTAAATGGTTTTTTTACGTCATCACATATTCTGAGGGATATCTAATTTGGAGGAAATAAATATAAGAATAAGACGTCATCACATAAAATAATTATAATCAACATATGGGATAAAAATTGATGACATATTTATTGGTATTGCTTTAAACGTAATACACGGCTTCACTATATTAAATTATAAAAACGTCTGGAAAATGAATTTTTCACTTTTTTCCATAGGCAATCTGATCATGGTGCTACAACTTAAAGAATCAGTAACAACGAAGTTGAACACACAATATTAAAAATAAGTTTTTGAGATAATTTCCACACCAGAGTTACTGGCCGTGTATATGGTAAAACCATTCTGCGACCTAATTTTTTTTATTTATTTGGAGCCGTGTGATTTTTTGTAATATATCGTGTCACATGTAATTACTATTTCAAATTTACTTCTATTTGCTTAAGCCTAATATACATTTTGAGTATTTTATATTTTAAAATTTAATAATATTTGAAAAATGAGTTCTTCATTTTAATATCCCAGGCAACCTACTTATGTTGCTACAATTTAACAAATCCGTAAATGCAAAGTGTAAAACACAATAAAAAATTTACGATACTGAGATAATTTCTACATGTGAGTTATTATTTATAATATATGTCAAACCATTTTTTGTTACCTACCTAATTGTTTACTTCATTTCGACGCGTGTATTATTTTGTAATATAATGTTTGAAAAATATTTTTAATCATGATAGATATGAGATTGCAGAAATGTTGTAAGTTAGAAGTTTCTCCAAAAATTGTTTCCTTTTTGCACAGAGTTTTGTCATTATTTATTTCATATTTTTGAATTTTTGGTCTTCAGTTTATCAAATATACAAAACTTTAAACGTAGCTTGCAATTTTATTTTTTTACGAAATAAGGAAAAGATTTTGAATATAATGAGTAATGATCTTCTCAGGCTAATTGATATAATTTTTTTTTAAGGCAATCTCTAACGATTTGATACAGAGCAACCTCATATATGCTTTTCTATGTTATTTCCAAGTCGATTCAAAATAGATGTTGTTTGTTATTATCAACTCCCCAGCTTATGCGTGCTTCATGATATCATGTACACAACTGCCATCAACTACGGGTAATGTTTTAGTGACAACCGTCGGTAACTGCTCCCTATCGTCCTCAACGCACGTCTATCCCTCCTTTTTTCATGCACCTAGCTATCTTTTTTACTTGCTTTTCCTCGCCTATATAATAGCTGTACTTTAGCTTTCTATATACTCATTCCACACTTCGAAGTCATTAAACCAATTGAGCGTGAAAAAGTGAGTTAATAGTTTCTTCAGTTCAGGACAATATGCAGGGAAGGATGTTTGATCACATTCAGAATCTCGAGAAGTCACGCACTAACTGGAAAATCAAAGCAAGGCTCACACGCTTTTGGCCAACATTTGCTCCAGAAACATCAACCATCAAGGGATACAATTTGATTCTCCTCGACGATGATGTAAGGCTAATGGCTTAAGTGAAAGTTTTTATGATGTTCCTGATATTTTTATTTTTGATCTTAACTATATTATTTGGAAAATGCAGAATTCTCATGTGCATGCATATGTTTACCCCGATAACTGGCGAGCTATTGGCAAAGAGGTCGCTGAAGGGAAGGTTTATGTTGTTGAGAACTTTCAGGTCAGAGATACTATTGGGAAATTAAAACCTGTCTCAACAAAGCTTTGCCTTCGACTTCTTAATAGTACTACCATTAAGGAAGTGGAGGACGATGTTATGATCCCAAAGCATAAGTTTGAATTTATGGACATGGGAGACTTGCTTGAGGAGTGTGACCGTTTGTCGGAGAATCAGAATCCGGAATTTGCTTATGGTTGAATTTCTCCCATGTTTTTTTATTACCACGTGTGAATAAGATCTTATATTTAATTAACCTTCCTTTTTACAGATGTCATTGGTGCTGTGGAGGAGTTCGACAAGGTAAAGCGAGTTCCGACAAGATATGGGGAGAGAGACCAAACCCGGTTCATATTTACGGATGGCCGGTTAGATATCATATTTTTAATGAGTTCTTGCAGTTGTGTTTTCATGCATGATTTTCTACTTTTTAATTTGTATATTACTGTCCGTTAAGAATGAGGTTTTAATTTGTTCTGTAATGTCAGTTTAAAATTCAAAGTAACGCTTTGGGGTGACTTTGCTAGCTCGGTTAGTGAAAGTTTTAAGCCAGATCTTGAGAAACCTGTGATAGGCGTGCTCACGAGTGCGAAATTGTCAACTTTTAGGGGTATGCGGTATACTTTTCATTTTGTTGTCATGTGCAAATGTGCGGAAATAACATTTTGGTATTTATCTGTTGATCAAAAATTAGAGGAACATCAAATTGGAGCCTTGCCGTCGACAAAGATTTACTTTAACCTCCCAATTGATTCAGTTGCTGAATATCGTGAAAGGTTGTGTTTTAAAAATGCTTCATTTGTCCGCTTCATTCTGTCTGTTTAGTTACAGTAATGTCACATATTAGCAATCCTCGGTTACACATTTACAAACTCCCTTTATGTTTCACACAGATTGCGGGAAGAAGGTTATAAACCAGGAAAAGTATATGCTGATTCCACATCTAATGCTTCCACAAGGATTGTTATTGAGAAGACGTCCTTCAAGCAGATGATTGAAGATCCCGGAAATTTTCGGTACAAGGTTTGTCAATTAATCCAAACCTATACACTATATCATGATGCCATGTCAATGTCTGCATTCTTTATTCTCACTGGCAGAACATGTTTTCCTAAATTTAATTAGTTCTGTCCATTCATGACCAAATTAGAGGACTGTAATGATCAAGTTTGTCATTACCAAAGTTGAGGAAGAGGATAACTGGTGGTTCAATAGCTGTGTTTCCTGCCAGGCTGAGGTTGAAAAAATAGACAAAAATTCAAGTGTCACGAGTGTAACCGCAGTTTTGGATACTGTGAGAAAAGGTAAGTCATCCTTGGTTGTGATGTTTTGTATTTTATGAATAAATTCTCACCGTGTGTTGCTTTTCCATTCAAGGTTTCGCATTTTTGTTCTGGCTGACGACAGCACGTTACTGACAAATGTAATTCTTCTTGACCGAGTTGTTAAGCGTTTGGCTGGCACTACTGTAGCTAATCTCCTAACTCAGATTAAACAGGTAAGGGAAGATTAACAATATTCCTCACCCACTGTAACCAAAATGGCTATGGGAACTCATTGTTATTTCCCTTGCTACAGGATAACTCTGTCACTGTTGCATCTGCTATCTTTGGTAGCATTATCGGAAAAAGGGTCATTGTTCTGCTGCAGTTAACAGATGCTAATGTGGCCGGAGATAGTAATCTCTACAATGTAGTAGATTTGTGTGATTCTGCAATGTACGAAGGTGCAATGGTTTTGGCATCACCAACTCAGGCTACCAGTTCATTTTCTATGGAGGGTGACTCTGTATGTATTTAATATTGTCTGTGTTTTTTATTTTCGTATATACTTTTAACTTAAACCAGAATAATTTATATACAGTCTTTTCACAAAACAGGTTGTTCCTGGCATTGAGCTTTTTGAAACTCCAGGTTCATCTCATTCAGCCACAAAGAAAATCAAAGTGGTACATTCCTCCATTTCTATGATTGAATATGAATACTCCATCCTGTTAAGTAATATATCTTAAATTATTTATGTATCTGCCTGTAGGAGGATACCCCAGCATGATGCTACAAGCGGCTTGATTATGCACCCCTGTGCTGCGGCCTGTGCTCTTTTTTCTGCAATTACTAGACGTTTTCAATTTGTTTCAAGAAGTTTTTTTTGTTCTCCACTGTGATTGGAGTGTTTCCCTAAGTTGTTCTGTTTTATTCCAGTTTCAGGACAAGGTCTTATGTCTTAGTTTTTGTTGAATTGTTTTCCAGATGTATTGGATCCAAATGCTTTCAGTCTATCGTTGTTTATGCAAACTATCTCATAATTTGCACTTGGTTTGTCATGGAACTCGCTTTAAAAACACCCATGCCCTTTTTTTACTATTCATTATTCACTAGCTG